>NC_088221.1:39923790-40123790 GCF_036934945.1 Oncorhynchus masou masou | reverse complement strand
AGACACACACACACTCACTTCCTCCCTCTTCACAGGAAGAGACCAGACACATACACACACACTTCCTCCCTCTTCACAGGAAGAGACCAGACACACACACACTCACTTCCTCCCTCTTCACAGGAAGAGACCAGACACACACTCACTTCCTCCCTCTCCACAGGAAGAGACCAGACACATAAAATAGAGGTTCAAGCCAGGGCATGTTTGTCCCTGCATGAGGCATAGTTAGTGGAATGGCCAAATCTGTTCTGGCTTTTCAATGAAACTCTAATGAAAGAACAGGACATTTTGGCATGTCTGTTTACATTGGGCCATTCCCTCATGTTTCTTTTTCTCAGTGTGTCTGGAGATTACATTTTCGTCATTTAGCAGACGCTCTTACCCAGAGTGACATACATGAGTAATTAGGGTTAAGTGCCTTGCTCAAAGGCACATTGACAGATTATTCAGCTAGTGGGCTCCAAAATTCAAACCAGCAACCTTTCGGTTACTGGCCCAATGCTCAAACCACTAGGTTACCTGCTGCCTCAGCTCTTGTTATGATTACTTTCTCGTTCCTGGTGCACAGTGTGGATGTCCCAATACATGTCTAACAATCCGCTGCGGCTAACGAAACGAAAAGTTGCTGGAATGAAAACGAACCTGAAACTCAAATGATCTAAGCTGATAAAAGACTGCTTGAGAGCTACAGTATATCCAGTGTGTCCATTTTTCAGTTGTATAACCCCCTTTCTCTTCTCTTTCCCCTCCCTCCCTCCCTCCCTCCCTCCCTCCCTCCCTCCCTCCCTCCCTCCCTCCCTCCCTCCCTCCCTCCCTCCCTCCCTCCCTCCCTCCCTCCCTCCCTCCCTCCCTCCATCCCCTCCATTCCCTCTCTTCTCTCTCTTCGTCCCTCCCTCCCCCTCTCTCTCTCTCTCTCCCTCAGACAGTAACTTTGTCCTGGGTAATGCCCAGGTGCAATCCCTCTACCCTATTGTCTACTGTTCTGATGGCTTCTGTGAGCTGACCGGCTACGCCCGCGCCGAGCTGATGCAGAAGAGCTGTGCATGTCATTTCCTGTACGGGCCGGAGACCAGCGACCAGCTGACGGCAAAGATCCAGGGGGTGTTGGACGACAGGGGGGAGTTTAAGACCGAGCTGGTGTTCTACAAGAAAGGAGGTGAGAGGCTACAGAGACTGGGTGCATCCAAAACATCATAGGTAGGGAATAGGGTGGTGCGGTCTAAGACACTGCATCTCAGTGCAAGAGGTGTCACTGCAGTACCTGGTTCGAATCCAGGCTGCAACACGTCCGGCCGTGACTGGGAGTCCTTAGGGCGGCACACAATTGGCTCAGGTTTGGCCGGGGCAGTCCGTATATTGTAAATAAGAATTTGCTCTTAACTGACTTGCCTAGTTAAATAAAACTAGTGAAAAAGGTTGGTGAGAGTGAAGAGGTGAATGTTGTGTGTGTGTTGGAAACAGGGGATAGCTACAGAGCTGCTACTTGGATAAATAAGCTGTAGACAAAGACAAGCACAGCCAAATGGAGGACAGTCTCAATGAGAGTTAAAAAAGACAAATTAAAGGTTGTCCCTGCATATTCATTAGCATTTTACAGCCCTCCGAGGTAGGAGAAGAGAGATGTAGTAAAGTTTAGTGAGGCCTGGGGCTGAAACCATTTAGAGATCATCAAACAGGTGTGTGTGTGTGTGTGTGTGTGTGTGTGTGTGTGTGTCGCGCGCCGGCGTGTGAGTGAGTGTTTCCATGTGTGTGTGTGTGTGTGTGTCTGTATCTGTGCGAGTGTGTGTGTCTGTGTGTGTGTGCGTGCGTGCGTGTGCTTGAGTGAGTGAGTGTTTCCATGTGTGTGAGTGTATGCTTGTGACCTCACGACACAACCTGAGCCTCCAGAACGATTCGAGGGTCATTAAGCCCTGTCCCTCATCCTCTGGTTCAGGTCCGTATTCACACAGTGTTTTAGAACACCATGTAATTCAGCTAATGTCATCCAGCCATCCACCCACCTGAGACAGAGAGCACAGCGTTCACCATAACAGCCGTGTAACAGGACACTGTCTGTATGAATATGAGGCTGTTTCATCCTGATTATATCCCTTTATGTACAACCACAACATGACCACCTGTTACATGACTTTGTCAGGGTTGTTTTTGATGCTCCAGTTGAATCACTGACAGGTGAATAAATAATCCTGCATGCACATCAGGGCCCTGTTTTATAATCGAAAAGTCTGCACACGCACAAACATATATTGACATTTATAAACTTTGGAGCGCAGGTAACTTTGGGACGGCAGGGTAGCCTAGTGGTTAGAGTGTAGGGACGGTCGGTAGCCTAGTGGTTAGAGTGTAGGGGCGGCAGGTAGCCTAATGGTTAGAGTGTAGGGACGGTCGGTAGCCTAGTGGTTAGAGTGTAGGGACGGCAGGTAGCCCAGAGGTTAGAGTGTAGGGACGGCAGGTAGCCTAGTGGTTAGAGTGTAGGGACGGTCGGTAGCCTAGTGGTTAGAGTGTAGGGACGGTCGGTAGCCTAGTGGTTAGAGTGTAGGGACGGCAGGTAGCCCAGAGGTTAGAGTGTAGGGACGGTCGGTAGCCTAGTGGTTAGAGTGTAGGGACGGCAGGTAGCCTAGTGGTTAGAGTGTTGCGACGGCAGGTAGCCTAGTGGTTAGAGTGGAGGGACGGCAGGTAGCCTAGTGGTTAGAGTGTAGGGGCGGCAGGTAGCCTAGTGGTTAGAGTGTAGGGACGGCAGGTAGCCTAGTGGTTAGAGTGTAGGGACGGCAGGTAGCCTAGTGGTTAGAGTGTAGGGACGGCAGGTAGCCTAGTGGTTAGAGTGTAGGGACGGCAGGTAGCCTAGTGGTTAGAGTGTAGGGACGGCAGGTAGCCTAGTGGTTAGAGTGGAGGGACAGCAGGTAGCCTAGTGGTTAGAGTGTAGGGACGGCAGGTAGCCTAGTGGTTAGAGTGTCGGGGCGGCAGGTAGCCTAGTGGTTAGAGTGTCGGGGCGGCAGGTAGCCTAGTGGTTAGAGTGTAGGGACAGCAGGTAGCCTAGTGGTTAGAGTGTAGGGACGGCAGGTAGCCTAGTGGTTAGAGTGTAGGGACGGCAGGTAGCCTAGTGGTTAGAGTGTAGGGACGGCAGGTAGCCTAGTGGTTAGAGTGTAGGGACAGCAGGTAGCCGAGTGGTTAGAGTGTAGGGACGGCAGGTAGCCTAGTGGTTAGAGTTTAGGGACAGGTGGTTGCCTAGTGGTTAGAGTGTAGGGACGGCAGGTAGCCGAGTGGTTAGTGTAGGGACGGCAGGTAGCCTAGTGGTTAGAGTGTGGGGACGGCAGGTAGCCTAGTGGTTAGAGTGTAGGGACGGCAGGTAGCCTAGTGGTTAGAGTGGAGGGACAGCAGGTAGCCTAGTGGTTAGAGTGTAGGGACGGCAGGTAGCCTAGTGGTTAGAGTGTCGGGGCGGCAGGTAGCCTAGTGGTTAGAGTGTCGGGGCGGCAGGTAGCCTAGTGGTTAGAGTGTAGGGACAGCAGGTAGCCGAGTGGTTAGAGTGTAGGGACGGCAGGTAGCCTAGTGGTTAGAGTGTAGGGACAGCAGGTAGCCTAGTGGTTAGAGTGTAGGGACGGCAGGTAGCCTAATGGTTAGAGTGTAGGGACAGCAGGTAGCCGAGTGGTTAGAGTGTAGGGACGGCAGGTAGCCTAGTGGTTAGAGTTTAGGGACAGGTGGTTGCCTAGTGGTTAGAGTGTAGGGACGGCAGGTAGCCGAGTGGTTAGTGTAGGGACGGCAGGTAGCCTAGTGGTTAGAGTGTAGGGGCGGCAGGTAGACGAATGGTTAGAGTGTAGGGACGGCAGGTAGCCTAGTGGTTAGAGTGTAGGGACAGCAGGTAGCCTAGTGGTTAGAGTGTAGGGACGGCAGGTAGCCTAGTGGTTAGAGTGTAGGGACGGCAGGTAGCCTAGTGGTTAGAGTGTAGGGACGGCAGGTAGCCTAGTGGTTAGAGTGTAGGGACGGCAGGTAGCCTAGTGGTTAGAGTGTAGGGACGGCAGGTAGCCTAGTGGTTAGAGTGTAGGGGTTACGGCAGGTAGCCTAGTGGTGGTTGGTTAGAGTGTAGGGACGGCAGGTAGCCGAGTGGTTAGAGTAGGGACGGGTAGCCTAGTGGTTAGAATGTAGGGACAGCAGGTAGCCTAATGGTTAGAGTGTAGGGGCGGCAGGTAGCCTAATGGTTAGAGTGTAGGGGCGGCAGGTAGCCTAATGGTTAGAGTGTAGGGGCGGCAGGTAGCCTAGTGGTTAGAGGCAGTTAACCCACTGACGACGGCAGTTAACCCACTAGACTGTCATTGTAAATATGAATTTGTTTCTAACTGACCTGTCTAGTGAAATTTTTTTTTTAAATGCATGTTTCCCTTTATAAATCAGACCTGTTGTAAAACTGTTCACCCAAGAACAAACATTGAAACTAATTTGGAACTATTGGCATTTAGCCACGGCATGCAAAATACTAATTGTTGTTTAATATTTTGTTTCTTCTGTAGATTGTTGGGTTTCCATGTCCTGCTTTTGGTATAGGCTCTGAGATTCCAGTGCATTCGGAAGGAATTCAGGCCCCTTGTCTTTTTACACGTTATTACATTACAGCCTTTTTCTAAAATTCTAAAATGTCATCAATCTACACACAATACAATGACAAAGCAATGACAAAGTGAAAACAGACATTTTATTAAATTTATAAAAAAAATGTACAAATATACAACCTTATTTATGTAAGTATGAGACTCGAAATTGAGCTCAGGTGCATCCTGTTTCCATTGATCATCCTTGAGATGTTTCTAGAACTTGATTGGAGTCCACCTTTGGTAAATTCAATTGATTGGATATGATTTGTAAAGGCAACACCTGTCTATATAAAGTCCCACCGTTGACAGTGCATGTCAGAGCAAAAACCAAGCCATGAGGTCGAAGGAATTGCCCGTAGAGCTCCAAGACAGGATTGTGTTGAGGCACAGATCTGGGGAAGGGTACCAATAAATTCTGCAGCATTAAAGGTCCCCAAGAACACAGCCAGTGAGGTGACCAAGAACCAGATGGACACGATAAAAGAGCTCCAAGGTTCCACTTTAGAGATGGGAGCACCTTCCAGAGCACCTTCCATCTTTGAAGCACTCCACCAATCAGGCCTTTATTGTATAGTGGCCAGACGGAAGCCACTCCACAGTAAAAGGCACATGACAGCCCACTTGGAGTTTTCCAAAAGGCACCTAAAGACTCAGGCCATGAGAAACAAGATTCTCTGGTCTGACGAATCCAAAATTGAACTCTTTGGCCTGAATGCCAAGCATCACGTCTGGAGGAAACCTGACAGCATCATGCTGTGGGGATGTTTTTTAGCGGCAGGGCCTGGGAGACTAGTAAGGATCGAGGGAAAGATGAACGTAGCAAAGTACAGAGAGATCCTTGATGAAAACCTGCTCCAGAGCACTCAGGACCTCAGGCTGGGGTGGAGGTTCACCTTCCAACAGGACAACGGCCCTAAGTACTAGTGGTGTAACAGGCCGTAGTTGATCCGTGATCCGTACAGATCACCACCTACAGTTCAGCACGCATGTGAACTGCGGATCAATTGCAAAGTTGAACCATCATAGTGTGAAATACAGTTTCACTGCCGCGATAATTCCCTAAACCTCGATGCAGAGTTGCAGTGAAAGGCTGTAATCGCTGCCATAGGTCCTTCAACAAAGTACTGAGTAAAGGGTCTGAATACTTATGTAAATGTGATATTACATTTTTTTTTTTTGACTTTCACCCCTGGTCACAACAACCCATACAGTATGGTAAAGAAAGGGGGATTGTTCGGTTCTGAACAAACAGAGGAAAAACTCAAATGGATTACTAGGAAAAGCTCAAACAAAGTACATTCACCCTCTGGGTTAAACAGCTGCTAAGATAAAGACATGTTTAGATAGAGATATATTTATCTAGGCGGAGTCAACTCCTTGCATGTCTAGACAGCCAGTACATCTCTGTTGCTAGTCAGGAACTTAATTGGTTCCTCTCACTGGTGTAGTAATGGCCCCGCCTCCTGCTAGAACCTTTGTGTGCGTGTAAGTATATCTGTGTAACAGGGCTGTCCCTTGTCACTTCATCTGACAGCGGTCCGAATTCCTGACTCCTCCCTCATCCTTGGCTGTCCTACTTTATCAATGACTGAGACCAGACTGTTGCCCTTTGCCTCCCTCCTTAGGAGCCATGAGATTGATCAATACAATGATTTGACAGAATGTTAACTGTCTGCCCTACCACTGTCAAGGTTGTGCGCTACTGGTACGAAGTCATGTGCAGGAGAGCAGAGAGTTGTGATCAGGGGCACTTTATTTGGCAGAAGCACAAAAGACAGACGCAACTGCGTCAACAACCCTCCAGCCAATGGCAAAAGTGAATAAGCACGAAAACACTCACAATAACGCAAATGTATGACAATAAACATACTACGGGTCAAAACACACGATACCGGGGAACCAGTCTGGTGCGTAACACTAAACACGATACCCGGGAACCAGTCTGGTGCGTAACACTAAACACGATACCCGGGAACCAGTCTGGTGCGTAACACTAAACACGATACCGGGGAACCAGTCTGGTGCGTAACACTAAACACGATACCCGGGAACCAGTCTGGTGCGTAACACTAAACACGATACCCGGGAACCAGTCTGGTGCGTAACACTAAACACGATACCCGGGAACCAGTCTGGTGCGTAACACTGAATATCTAACAAAACTATTTCACACAAAGACATGGGGGGGGGGGGGACAGAGGAATATGCAGTGTGATTAGGGAATGTAAACCAGGTGTGCGGGGAACAAGACAAAACAAATGGAACAATGGAAAATGGAGCGGCGATGCCTAGAAGGCCGGTGACGTCGACCGCCGAGCGCCGCCCGAACAAGGAGGGGAGCCGACTTCGGCGGAGGTCGTGACACCCTCTTCCTCACTCAGTAACTTTTCATACACCTCGTTCTCATCTACCCTTCATTGACGCCAACATATTTAATTATTATATGTGTAAAGTAATCAATAAGTTCTAGTATAATACCATGAATAATTCTATTTCAAGCTAGAATCTAACAGGATGTACCTTAATACAGTATGGATGACATCAGTTGAATAGAGACTAGCAAACTATTATCTCTTCTAGATCAAGATAAAAATCTGTAAAAAAAAACAATTTTAGCTTATGTGTTATCATACAGTCAGCTAGGGCCAAACTCATTTCACTTTCTGAATGACCCTTTTGGAACTACGCTTTCTAAGATGAAAAAGCTTTTATTCACTAATAAAGACATCCTGGCGTGTCTCTCTCGCTCCATCAGTAATAACAATGTCTAATAGGGAAGCTGTAGGCTTTGACTCAGGGGGCAGAATGTGAAGCTAGACATGCATAACCACACAGCATTTAAATGAGTTAGCAAAATAACACACACACACACACACACACACACACACACACACACACACACACACACACACACACACACACACATGCTTGTTTTGAACTAAGACTTGGCACACCACTTGCATACACAGAGTGCCCATCCAGGGACACACAACAAAGTAAAGTGAGGTAGTGAGATGTTGTTTTCTGTGTTTTGCTGTTATTCAAACATACTGGGCTAGAGCAGCCAGTAGCTTTTCCAGTCTCTACAGGAGATGAAAGGAGCTTTTCCTATATTTTTTATATCTACAGACAACTGGAGAGGATTTAGTTGTGGTAATGGACTGTGTAGTAGGATGATGTGTGTGTGTGCGTGCGTGCGTGTGTGTGTGTGTGTGTGTGCGACGGAGTGTACTCACATACCAGGTAGCAGATTTGGTTCCTTGGAATCTATAGGAACGTACATTTTTGGTTTCCCATTAGTTCTGGGAACAAAGCCATACTGGTCAAACGGAACGTATTTGAAACATTCTGAGAATAGAAGTGAACATTTAAACTATTCTGGGAACATGTATTTTTAGGTTGCAGGGAAATTCTGAGAATGTTTTGCTATGGTTCCCTGAAGGTTTTCCTGGGAGGTTTTATTGATGTTCTGAGAACAGAAATTCTAGGTTATTAATGGAAAGTAATTAAATAACGTTCTGAGAACATGTTTCAATAAAATTATAACAATTATAACACTGCTATCTTAGTTGAACTGTTTTGAACTTCAAGCACAGATAAAAATTGATTTGCTTAGACATTAAGCGTGCAAACATGTTTTTGTATTTATTGTGGCACAGCATCGGTGAGATTCAAACCTATGATCTTATGTTCTCTATCTATAGAATTAGTCCACTGTGCCACTAGGAGGGAGCTAACATCCTGTTTTTTTTTACTCATACAAAGCTGTTCATTTTAGACTATTCAAACAGACCCTCTTTCAAAGGAACAAGCCTTTAAATAGATTGATGAGGAAACCTGTAGGAAATGTTACAGTATGTTGAAGTACTGAAATTCCCACAGAAGAATGTTGTTTCTTAACCTTCTCTGAACTAATTATTATTATTTTTTTTTTACTAGGCAAGTCAGTTAAGAACAAATTCTTATTTTCAATGACGGCATAGGAATAGTGGGTTAACTGCCTGTTCAGGGGCAGAACGACAGATTTGTACGTTGTCAGCTCGGGGATTTGAACTTGCAACCTTTCGGTTACCAGTCCAACACTCTAACCCACAAGGCTACCCTAGAATGTTCCCAATGTCAAACCAGTTGGAGAATGTTCCTAGAACATTAGGGATATTGAAATTAAATGTAACCACATTTTAACTTTAAAAACAATTATGTTAAATAATTAAGTACCAATAAAAATATATATATCTTGTCAAGTTCCTTAAAAATGCTGAGAATGTTCCAAAGCCAAGCAACTATCCTGCACCATTCCCAGAACGTTGTGGGAAGGTGGTATGCAAAATAACTTTAGGATAACCTTGCTCTAAGAAACATACTGTATGGTTCTCAAAATGTGATGTGCTAGCTGGGATGTGTACATCTTTATCAGGGTCATCTCCATCTCTTTTTGTACCAATCCGCCACTACACATATCCACCTGATTCACTGTTTTTCTACCAGTATGTGAGCAGTAGTCTACTTTCAGAGCCACTGTGACTCCAGTGAGTGATATGCACCTCTATCTGTGTTCCAGGTACCCAGTTCTGGTGTCTCCTGGACATCGTGCCCATTAAGAATGAGAAGGGAGAGGTGGTGCTGTTTCTGGTGTCCCACAAGGACATCACTGACAACAAGAAGGACCGGGACCCAGAAGGACCGGGACCCAGAGCCCAGAGCAAGCCCTGAGACTGGTGAGTTACCCTGGGGACCCAGAGCAAGACCCCGAGACCAGGACCCCAGGACCCAGAGCAAGACCCCGAGACTGGTGAGTTACCCTGGGTTAGACCAGGACCCAGAGCAAGACCCCGAGACTGGTGAGATACCCTGAGTTAGACCAGGACCCAGAGCAAGGCCCCGAGACTGGTGAGATACCCTGAGTTAGACCAGGACCCAGAGCAAGGCCCCGAGACTGGTGAGATACCCTGAGTTAGAATCTAACTTAACTTGGCTTAAAGTCTGATTTATCATGGGTTAACCTGATTTGAGTAGGTCTTAACTCAGGTGAACTTGGGAGGGAGTAGAGAGAGACAGAGACCGTAACAGAAATAGAGAGAGAGAACGAGACAGGGTGAGAAGATAGAAAGATTTGAGTATTTTATACTGTCAAATGAGGTTTTACAGCTGTTCTCTATCATATTTATACTTCAGAGAAAGGCTACCTTGATGATTGCTTAATACTACATAATTTAAACACTTTCCCCCCATCCCCCCCCTTCCCCAAAACACGTGTAAATATTGGGACTATAAATGGTGCCTTCCTGTATTACACTGATGCTACAATGTTTATTCTATTCTACTGAGACATTTACTTTTTGTTCATATTGATGTATTTTATTATTTATTTTTGTTGTTGCGTTGTTGGATGGTGTATATCATGTTTATTAAAAAATGTACCTTTATTTAACTAGGCAAGTCAGTTCAGGGGCAGAACGACAGATTTGTACCTTGTCAGCTCAGGGGTTTGAACTTGCAACCTTCCGGTTACTCGTCCAACGCTCTAACCACTAGGCTACCGTGCTGCCCCAAGTTTTTGCATTTAGTAGAACATGTAGTAACCCTGTGTGGTGTCTGGAACAAAACTGAATCAGCGTCAAGTGAAGCTGAATGCAGCGGACATACGACTGATAAAACTTGAAACTACCTGATCTTCACCCTGACATTCTCCCTCTCTGCCACTCTCTGTTATTGTTCTAATGCATATCTCATCTGGCTACGGAGGACTGCATTCAGTCGTATGTCCGCTGCATTCAGCTGCATTCAGCTTCACTTGACGCTGATTCAGTTTTGTTCCAGACACCACACAGGGTTACTACATGTTCTAATAAATGCAAACAACTTGGGGAGTGAAATAATGGGAGAAAGATAGAGTAGATGAATAGGGAGGGAGGGAGGGAGGTGAATAGGAATGGAGGGAGGGAGGGAGGGAGGTGTTCATGTTTTCTGTTCTGTCATTTATCACAAGGACGTAATGACTGTAACCTTTAACGAGCCTCATCAGCACACAGGTGTTACACTGTTATAGATTAGGGAGGAAGGTAGGGATGGATGGAGAGAGAAAAGTGAGAGAGAGAGAGAGACTTTTTGGACTTTTTGTCTTTCTTTAATGATACATCCTCATTTCATGAAAACCATTAAAACCATTCAAATTCCACTCCTCCTCCGACCAGCAACCGCAGGTCACCCAGCCTGCTGCCATCAATCGCTTCTGCAGGGTGGCCGATTGAACCGATCTCAAAAAAATCACTGGGTTGTGGAAGATAGGCTCCTCCCACACCCACAGCCCCGGCTCCACACCCCCTACTCCTGTGGGCCTTAGCAGCTTCCAGGCCCTCAGCATTGCAGAGTAAAAATCAGAGAGACCTCTATACTCAACCTCTCCAGCCTCATGAGGAACAGCTGCCGGTCCAACCCTAATCCACCAGCACCCCTCAGCAGTGTGCATGCTGGTTCCCTCCAGCCGACATCAGTATGGTACAGCAGTCTCTGCGCCGCCTTTAGTCGGAATGCAACCACCTTGTACTCTAGTCCCACCAGACCCTGTCCTCCTTCGTGGACAGACATATACAACACTATGCCACCAGGTTGTTGATTATCAGCACCCTCCTTCTGTATGACACTTGGGACAGGAGCCACCTCCACTTGGCCAGTCTTGACACCTCTGTGACAGCCCCTCCCATTCCTTCCTGACCCATCTCTCCGAGCCCAGATACACCACCAAAATGTTAATTCCTTCACAACCCCACTGCAAACCCCCCGGAAGCAGAGGGGGGGGGGGGCTATCCCTCCAAAAAAGTCTCAATGGCTATTGTATAAAACTGCCCCGATAGAGGGCATCCTGGTCTAATGCCCCGGCTCATCCAGACTGGCCTACTGAGCCCCCCTCCCACCTTGAGCATAAATGACGCCCCAGCATACAACATCTTCACACAAGCCAAAAACCTTTCCCCAAGCCAAAACACAGACATCACATTAAACAGATACTCATGGTTCACTCTCTCAAAAACCTTCTCCAAAGTTCACATTAGAAACTCTCGACAAGTCCAACATGTCCCTGACTGAGAACAAGTTGTCCGTGATTGAGCATCCCAGTACACAATATGTCTGGTCCTTGTGCACTATAGAGTCCAGATGGGACTTCAGTCTGTTAGCAAGGACGTTGGCAAATATTGTGTAGTCCGCACAGAGCAATGCCACTGGCCTCCAGTTCTTAAGTTCACACAAGCCCTTTTTTGGACAGGAGAGTCAGAGCCGTCCGACGGCAGCTCATTGGCAACTCTCCTATCCCGACGCATTCACGCAACACGCAACAGAAGTCCAGTTCAATTATTCCCCAGAATTATTTTGAAAATTCCACTGGGAGTCTATTTACCCATGGTGCAAGGCCGGGGGACATGTGGGTTCCGGCCTCTGCCAGTTCATGGGACAACAGAGGAATGTCCATTTCATCCCTCTGTGCCAGAGAGAGCTTAGGGTGTCCTGCAAACAAGACCTGAGCACACATGGGATCACACTGTTCTGCCCTGTACAACTCAGTAGAAAACTGTCCAGGTCTCTACATAATTCAGCTAAATTAGCCTGGAGGCCTACATTGTCTTGCCCCACCATCTCTACCTCTACTTCACTGATACTATGCTTGAGTTCCCCCAATACTCTCCTAGCCTCTGAGGATGAGAGCTGTTTACTACTGATAGAAAAGCCAAATTTGGACTTTTCCCACATCCCACCACTGATTCATACAATACTCTCTTTGCTGCCTCCACCTTTCCCCCAAAATCTAGGAACCTGAGGATCAAATTGTATTTATCACATACATATGAATAGCAGATGTTAATGCGAGTGTAGAAAAATGCTTGTGCTTCTAGTTCCGACAGTGCAGTAATATCTAACAAGTAATCTAACAATTCCCCAAAAACTACCTAATACACACAAATCTAAAGGGGTGAATGAGAATATGTACATGTAAGTATATGGATGAGTGATGGCCGAGCGGCATAGGAAAAGTGCAATAGATGGTATAAAATGCAGTATATACAAGATATATATGAGTAATGTAAGATATGTAAACATTATTAAAGTGGCATTATTTAGAGTGCCATTGTATAAAGTGACTAGTGATCCATTTATTAAAGTGGACAGTGATTGGGTCTCAATGTATGCAGCAGCCTCTCTGAGTTAGTGATTGTTGTTTAGTAGTCTGATGGATTTGAGAAAGAAGCTGTTTTTCAGTCTCTCGGTCCCAGCTTTGATGCACCTGTACTGACCTCGCCTTCTGGATAATAGCGGGGAAAACAAGCCGTGGTTAATTCTAAAATATAATGGCATATTGTTGAAGACTGGTCCACTATCCACAAATTAAAAGGATTTGTGTTTTGTATGGCAACAAAATTCAACGGTAATACCACCTTTCCTAAACCTGATTCAGCACTGGCGACCATTTTGGATTTAGAACAAAAAAAATAATATCAATGAATTCATCACAAAGAGCTAAGGCTCTGTCTCTCTCGCGCTCTCTTGCTCTCTCTCTCTCTGGATCTCTCTTTCTCTCTTTCCTCTCTCTCTCACCTCTCTCTTTCTCATTCTCATTCTCTCTCTCTGGATCTCTCTCTCGCTCTCTGGATCTCTCTCTCTCTTTCTCTCTCTCTCTTTCCTCTCTCTCTCTCTCTCTCTCTCTCTCTCTCTCTCTCTCTCTGGATCTCTCTCTCTCCTTTCTCTCTCTCTGGATCTCTCTCTCTCTTTCTCTCTCCATGTGTATGTGACCAATAACATTTTATCTGATTTGATTTGATTTGGATCTCTCTCTTTCTCTCTCTCTCTCTCTCTCTCTCATTTTCTCTCTCACATCAATATGTATTGTACATATTGCCAAGAAATTAAATGAATGATTCATTGAAAATATGAACATATTAAGAAAATAATTAAATAACAAGAAGTACTTTTCTCTTTCTCTCCCTCTATGTCCCTCACCATCCCTCTCTCTCTGTCCCGTGGTTTACTGATGAGTCATTCAGTAACTTCCTGTTAGACTCACCTCTGGCTACAAATTCTTATTAACAATGGTGCCAAGATGCACCTGGCTCAAGGGAGGGAGGGGTGAAAGGGAGGGGAGGGGGAGAGAGGAGGAGGAGGGAGGGGGTGAAAGGAGGGGGAGGGAAGGAGAGAGGAAGGGAGGGAGGGGTGAAAGGGAGGGAAGGAGGGGGAGGAAGAGAGGAAGGGAGGGGGGGAGAGGGGTGAAGGGAGGGGGGGTGAAAGGGAAGGGGGAGGAGGGAAGGGAGAGAGGGAGGGGGTGAGGGAGGGAAGAGGAAGGAAGAGAGGAAGGGAGGGAGGGGTGAAAGGGAGGGAGGGAAGAGAGGGGGAGGGAGGAAGGGAGGGAGGGGTGAAAGGGAGGGAAGAAGGGGGAGAGAGGCAGGAAGAGAGGAAGGGAGGGAGGGGTGAAAGGGAGGGAAGAAGGGGGAGAGAGGAAGGGAGGGAGGGGTGAAAGGGAGGGAAGGAGAGGCAGGAAGAGAGGAAGGGAGGGAGGGGGTGAAGGGAGGGAGGGAGGGGGAGAGAGGAAGGGAGGGAGGGAGGGTGAAAGGGAGGGAAGAAGGGGGAGAGAGGAAGGAAGGAGGAAGGGAGGGAGGGGGGAGGGGAAGGAAAGGGAGGGAAGGGAGGGAGGGGTGAGGGGGAGAGGCAGGAGGGAAGGAGAGAGGGAAGGGAGGGAGGGGGAGGGAAGAAGGGGGGTGAGGGAGGAAGGAGGGAGGGAATGAGGGGGGAGGGAAGGGGGAGAGGGAAGAGAGGAAGGGAGGGAGGGGAGGGAGGAAGAGAGGAGGAAGGGAGGGAGGGGCAGGAAGAAGGGAGGGGTGAGGGGAGGGAAGGGGGGAGAGAGGGAGGGAGGGAGGGGTGAAAGGGAGGGAAGGAGGGGAGAGAGGGGAAGGAGGAAGGGAGGGGAGGGAAGGGGGGAGGGGCAGGAAGAGAGGAAGGGAGGGAGGGGTGAAGGGAGGGGGAAGGAGGGGAGAGGGGTGAGGCAGGAAGAGAGGAAGGGGAGGGAAGGAGGGGAGAGAGGCAGGGAGAGGAAGGGAGAGGGGTGAAAGGGAGGGAAGGAGGGGGAGGAGGCAGGAAGAGAGGGAGGGAGGGGGAGGGAGGGGAAGGGGGAGAGAGGAAGGGAGGGAGGGGGTGAAAGGGAGGGAAGGAGGGGGAGAGAGGCAGGAAGAGAGGAAGGAGGAAGGGAGGGAGGGGTGAAAGGGAGGGAAGGAGGGGGAGAGGAAGGCAGGGAGGGGGTGAAAGGGAGGGAAGGGGTAGAGGGAGGGGAGGGAGGGGTGAAAGGGAGGGAAGGAAGAGAGGAAGGGAGGGAGGAAGGAAGAAGGGGAGAGAGGCAGGAAGGGAGGGAGGGAGGGGGTGAAAGGGAGGGAAGGAGGGGGAGAGAGGCAGGAAGAGAGGAAGGGAGGGAGGGGTGAAAGGGAGGGAAGGAGGGGGAGAGAGGCAGGAAGAGAGGAAGGGAGGGAGGGGTGAAAGGGAGGGAAGGAGGGGGAGAGAGGCAGGAAGAGAGGAAGGGAGGGAAGGGAGAGGCAGGAAGAGAGGGGGGTGAAAGGGAGGGAAGGGAAGGAGGGGTAGAGGGCAGGAAGAGAGGAAGGGAGGGAGGGGGTGAAGGGAGGGGGAGGGGAAGAGGGAAGGGAGGGAGGGGTGAAAGGGAGGGAAGGAGGGGGAGAGAGGCAGGAAGAGAGGAAGGGAGGGAGGGGTGAAAGGGAGGGAAGGGAGGCAGGAAGGAGGAAGGGAGGGAGGGGGAGGCAGGAAGAGAGGAAGGGAGGGAGGGGTGAAAGGGAGGGAAGGGGGAAGGGGAAGAGAGAGGAAGGGGTGAGGGAGGGGAAGGGGGAGAGAGGCAGGAAGAGAGGAAGGGAGGGAGGGGTGAAAGGGAGGGAAGAAGGGGGAGAGGAGGAAGGAAGAGGGGAAGGAAGGGAGGGGCAGGAAGAGAGGAAGGGAGGGAGGGGTGAAAGGGAGGGGGGAGAGAGGCAGGAAGGGGAAGGGAGGGAGGGGTGAAGGGAGGGAAGGGGGAGGGGAAGGGAGGGAGGGGTGAAAGGGAGGGAAGGAGGGGGAGAGAGGCAGGAAGAGAGGAAGGGAGGGAGGGGTGAAAGGGAGGGAAGGAGGGGTAGAGAGGCAGGAAGAGAGGAAGGGTTTCCTTTCCTAGGTATGGATTTCAGAAACATGAATGTGTCTTTGTCTGGTCCGGGCCATTTGAGATGCATCCAATTAATAGCGTTGAATTAATTTAATTTGTGGGAATATAAAGTGAATTGAGTTACTGTATAAGGGTGGATACCTTTGAGCAAAACATATGGAGTTATGGACAGAGGGGAAATGAGTAGCAGAATCAGTTAAATAATATGAATAATTTGAAGTATATCTAATTGGTTGAGATGGAAGATAAATGATACACTGCTGAATCATGCCTTCCATTTTGTTTTTCCCTATGAACTGACATGGCCCCTAAACACTGATATGCATGATCAGACATTCTTCCATCTCCTAATGGCTATGAGGTTAGGATGGGGCATAAGGCAATCTGAACCTAGATTGGTAGTTAATGAACCCTTCACCCCCACAAGGATCACAATGGAAATAGGTCTGATGACTTTGTTGTGATTTTAAATCCTTTTAAATAATTGTTTATGTGTGCGTTGTTGTACTCACATGGCTGAGGCAACTCTATATGGATTGTCCATTTCTCAAAGAAAATGTCAATTAAAGTGTATCAATGAATTAGTTAATTCCTCAACCTTCTCTGTGTTCCCAGATGAGGAGACGGGTCTGGAGATGCACAAGGTCACCCGTCCTCCAGGCTTCAACACCAACCGCAGACGCAGCCGGGCGGTGCTCTACCACCTGTCTGGACACCTGCAGAAACAGGACAAGAGCAAGATTAAACTCAACAATGCAAGTTGCCCTATTACACCCAACACACACACCTTGCCTTGACAGCCTAGTGTCCAACCACATCTCAAGGATCGCTACAAGGACATTGAGTACGTTTGCTTTGAGGAACTCAATCTACAAAATCCAGTCCCTCCTGTCCCAGCCACTTTCATGTGTATCTATAGAAATGGGTTTGGGCCAGTAATGGAGGCCAGAGAGAGGTGCCTTCACACCAGATGGGATGAAGGTTGTTGGATCCGACTGAGCAGGTTCTCCTTGACTTTAGTGAAAAAAGCCTTGTGTTTGTTTTTCCGTTCATGTAGACATTTAATTGAATTGAATTTAAACCTTTATTTAACTAGTCAAGTCAGTTAAGAACAAATTCTTATTTACAATGACGGCCTCCAAAAGGCACAAGACCTCCTGTAGGGACGGGGGCTGGGATTAAAAATAAACAAATAAAATATAAATATAGGACAAAACACACATCACGACAGTTTGAGTGTTTGTAGCAGCTCGTTCCAATCTCTAGTTGCAGCGAACTGAAAAGACGAGCGACCCAGGGATGTGTGTGCTTTAGGGACCTTTAACAGAATGTGACTGGCAGAATGGGTGACATACAGTAGTTTACAAAAGGGAAAATAAATGTATCCTTATTATTCTATGGGATATAACTACAGCAGAACCAACCAAAACCTCTGGTTTCCTGTTCAGGTCAGGAAAACCCCCAGACACATAGTATGTTGAATTTGACATGTTGCTAGTATCCTAAATCCTGTTGTTGATGTATCTCTCCCTCTCATCACCCCTCCAGAACATGTTGTTGACGTGTCTCTCTCTCCTCACCCCTCCAGAACATGTTGTTGACGTGTCTCTCTCTCCTCACCCCTCCAGAACATGTTGTTGACGTGTCTCTCTCTCTCCTCACCCCTCCAGAACATGTTGTTGACGTGTCTCTCTCTCCCATCACCCCTCCAGAACATGTTGTTGACGTGTCTCTCTCTCTCCTCACCCCTCCAGAACATGTTGTTGACGTGTCTCTCTCTCCCTCACCCCTCCAGAACATGTTGTTGACGTGTCTCTCTCTCTCCTCACACCCTCACCCCTCCAGAACATGTTGTTGACGTGTCTCTCTCTCCTCACCCCTCCAGAACATGTTGTTGACGTGTCTCTCTCTCCTCACCCCTCCAGAACATGTTGTTGACGTGTCTCTCTCTCCTCACCCCTCCAGAACATGTTGTTGACGTGTCTCTCTCTCCTCACCCCTCCAGAACATGTTGTTGACGTGTCTCTCTCTCTCCTCACCCCTCCAGAACATGTTGTTGACGTGTCTCTCTCTCTCCTCACCCCTCCAGAACATGTTGTTGACGTGTCTCTCTCTCTCCTCACACCCTCCAGAACATGTTGTTGACGTGTCTCTCTCTCCTCACCCCTCCAGAACATGTTGTTGACGTGTCTCTCTCTCCTCACCCCTCCAGAACATGTTGTTGACGTGTCTCTCTCTCCTCACCCCTCCAGAACATGTTGTTGACGTGTCTCTCTCTCCTCACCCCTCCAGAACATGTTGTTGACGTGTCTCTCTCTCCTCACCCCTCCAGAACATGTTGTTGACGTGTCTCTCTCTCCTCACCCCTCCAGAACATGTTGTTGACGTGTCTCTCTCTCCTCACCCCTCCAGAACATGTTGTTGACGTGTCTCTCTCTCCTCACCCCTCCAGAACATGTTGTTGACGTGTCTGTCTCTCTCTCCAGAACATGTTGTTGACGTGTCTCTCCCCACCCCTCCAGAACATGTTGTTGACGTGTCTCTCTCTCCTCACCCCTCCAGAACATGTTGTTGACGTGTCTCTCTCTCCTCACCCCTCCAGAACATGTTGTTGACGTGTCTCTCTCTTCTCACCCCTCCAGAACATGTTGTTGACGTGTCTCTCTCTTCTCACCCCTCCAGAACATGTTTGGGGACAATCCGCCCATCCCAGAGTACAAGGTGGCAGCCATTCAGAAATCCCGATTCATCTTGCTCCACTACGGGACCTTCAAGGCTGGCTGGGATTGGCTAATCCTGTTGGCTACCTTCTATGTCGCAGTCACAGTGCCCTATAATGTGTGTTTCACTGTGGTGGGGGGACGGGACGAAGGAAGCTCCGCCCCCCGCAGCCCCCCCAGTGTGAGTGACATCCTGGTGGAGATCCTGTTTATGCTGGGTAAGGAGAAGAGGGCTAACATTATTCTAATGTTATTCTACCATTATTCTGATGTTATTCTAACATTATTCTGATGTTATTCTAACATTATTCTGATGTTATTCTAACATTATTCTGATGTTATTCTAACATTATTCTAATGTTATTCTAACGTTATTCTAACATTATTCTAATGTTATTCTAACATTATTCTGATGTTATTCTAACATTATTCTGATGTTATTCTAACATTATTCTGATGTTATTCTGATGTTATTCTAACATTATTCTGATGTTATTCTACCATTATTCTGATGTTATTCTACCATTATTCTGATGTTATTCTAACAAATTTCTAATGTTATTCTAACATTATTCTAACATTATTCTGATGTTATTCTAACATTATTCTGATGTTATTCTGATGTTATTCTAACATTATTCTGATGTTATTCTAACATTATTCTAATGTTATTCTGATGTTATTCTAACATTATTCTGATGTTATTCTAACATTATTCTGATGTTATTCTGATGTTATTCTAACATTATTCTGATGTTATTCTAACATTATTCTGATGTTATTCTAACATTATTCTAATGTTATTCTGATGTTATTCTACCATTATTCTGATGTTATTCTAACATTATTCTGATGTTATTCTACCATTATTCTGATGTTATTCTAACATTATTCTGATGTTATTCTAACATTATTCTGATGTTATTCTGATGTTATTCTAACATTATTCTGATGTTATTCTGATGTTATTCTAACATTATTCTGATGTTATTCTAACATTATTCTAATGTTATTCTGATGTTATTCTAACATTATTCTAACATTATTCTAATGTTATTCTGATGTTATTCTAACATTATTCTAACATTATTCTAATGTTATTCTAACATTATTCTAACATTATTCTAATGTTATTCTAACATTATTATAACATTATTCTGATGTTATTCTAACATTACTCTAACATTATTCTGATGTTATTATAACATTATTCTAACATTATTCTAACATTATTCTAACGTTATTCTAACATTATTCTGATGTTATTCTAACATTATTCTAATGTTATTCTAACATTATTCTAATGTTATTCTAACATTATTCTAATGTCATTCTAACATTATTCTAATATTAACGTTCTTCTAACATTGCTTCCACATTGTCTAACGTTATCTATTGCATATATTAGTATAACATTATTCCAACACTATTCTGACATGATGCAACATGACTGCATGTCCCTATTTAAAGACCCCCATACGTACACTTCCTAATGACAATCTCTATGATTTACATCCTCTGTCAACGGATTGGCATAGTACATATGGCTAGAGAACTTCCTCCTTCTACACAACACTAATTACATTTTCTCCAGGTACTTAGTATGTTCATTGTGGGAGAATACATACAGTCATCTAATTAAATGAATAGTTAATTGTAATGAACACTTATTTGTTCGTCATTGTATTACTGGCCCCTGATGGAAACTCTGCCCACCGTTTCTCTCTCTGTTTCTCATTGTCTCTCTCTCTCTCTCTCTCTCTCTCTCTCTCTCTCTCTCTCTCTCTCTGTATATCTCATTGTCTCTCTCTCTCTCTCTCTCTCTCTGTCTCTCTCTCTGTATATCTCATTGTCTCTCTCTCTCTCTGTCTCTGTCTCTCTCACTGTCTCTTTTTCTCTCTCTCTCTCTCACTCTCTCTCTCTCACTCTCTCTCTCTCTCTCTCTCTCTCTCTCTCGGTCTCTCTCTCTCTCTCTCTCTCTCTGTCTCTCTCTGTCTCTCATTGTCTCTCTCTCTCTCTCTCTCTCTCTCTCTGTCTCTCATTGTCTCTCTCTCTCTCTCTCTCTCTCTCTCTCTCTCTCTCTCACTGTCTCTCTTTCTCTCTCTCTCACTCTAAAGGCAGACAGATGGACATCATAAAAGTGAACTAACTGCAGTGTTAATGATGCATCTCTAGTCAATGATGTGACCGGTGGTGATATCGTCAAATAATAGCCTCTATCCATGTACAGCAGTGCACTTATATATCAACAATGCTACTCGTAATGAGATAGGATATATTAATGTACAATCCTATCTGTCATTCTACAGATATCGCGTTGAACTTCCGGACGACCTTTGTGAGCACATCGGGCCAGGTGGTGTACGACGCTCGTTCCATCAGTGTGCACTACGTCACCACCTGGCTGTTTGTTGACCTCATCGCTGCATTGCCCTTTGACCTGCTCTATGCGTTTAACGTCAGTGTGGTGAGTGTCTCTGTGTGGGACTGGTTACAGGACAACATGACAGAAGTAAAGATGAACAGTGTCTCTGGGGTTGGTGTAGTGGTGTGAGGGATGGAATGTTAAGGAAACGGACACCATATTAGCTTTGGAACTGTCCCTACTAAGATCAATCCAGATATGTTACACAAGGCATTATGGGTACTGTAGTACATCACGCTACAAAGGATCTCTGAAATGTAGGAATGATACCTAAAATGTCAGGATTCATCAAACGCTGCGACGGAGCTCATAATTGATGTCTGTGTGTGTGTTTCTGTAGTACTTTGGGGTCCACCTGCTGAAGACAGTGCGGTTGCTGCGCCTGCTGAGGCTGCTCCAGAAGCTGGAGCGCTACTCCCAGTACAGTGCCGTGGTCCTCACCCTGCTCATGTCCATGTTCGCCCTGCTGGCCCACTGGATGGCCTGCGTCTGGTACTTCATCGGACGCAGAGAGATCGAAAACAGCCCCAACTCCTGGGACATGGGTCAGTGAACCGCCATGTCTGCATGTCACATTGAGATTGTCATCTGTT
This sequence comes from Oncorhynchus masou masou, assembly GCF_036934945.1. Lineage (NCBI taxonomy): Eukaryota > Metazoa > Chordata > Actinopteri > Salmoniformes > Salmonidae > Oncorhynchus > Oncorhynchus masou. The sequence goes on along the minus strand of NC_088221.1, from coordinate 40,102,290 downwards.
TTTCTCAAGGGAGCCAAGAAGCAGCTTCACAAGCATTCAGTCGTTTTGTATGTTATTCTCATGGATGCTTGTGATGCTGTTGCTAGGCTAGGATTGGTCTCGCAAATCAGATTATGATTGTTAAAGTGACATGCCTTAAAGTGACATGCCTTAAAGTGACATGCCTTAAAGTGACATGCCTTAAAGTGACGTTAAATAAAATATGAATGAAAAGAACACATGGGTTCTACTCGACATTTTGTTCAATGACTGTAATCATGATGCAACTGCATTCAAGTCAGGACTTCTAATAAGTGTCTGGCTGTTGTAAAATGATGTACCAAATAATTTTAGCCTGAGATTTTATCAGCAAAGAGCAGTCATACTTTCCCCTCTCTGAGCCCTGGTACTTTACCCTCACTGAGCCCTGGTACTTTACCATCACTGAGCCCTGGTACTTTACCCCTCTCTGAGCCCTGGTACTTTACCATCACTGAGCCCTGGTACTTTACCATCACTGAGCCCTGGTACTTTACCATCACTGAGCCCTGGTACTTTACCCCTCTCTGAGCCCTGGTACTTTACCCCTCTCTGAGCCCTGGTACTTTACCATCACTGAGCCCTGGTACTTTACCCCTCTCTGAGCCCTGGTACTTTACCATCACTGAGCCCTGGTACTTTACCCCTCTCTGAGCCCTGGTACTTTACCCCTCTCTGAGCCCTGGTACTTTACCCCTCTCTGAGCCCTGGTACTTTACCCCTCTCTGAGCCCTGGTACTTTACCATCACTGAGCCCTGGTACTTTACCCCTCTCTGAGCCCTGGTACTTTACCCCTCTCTGAGCCCTGGTACTTTACCATCACTGAGCCCTGGTACTTTACCCCTCTCTGAGCCCTGGTACTTTACCCCTCTCTGAGCCCTGGTACTTTACCCCTCTCTGAGCCCTGGTACTTTACCCCTCTCTGAGCCCTGGTACTTTACCATCACTGAGCCCTGGTACTTTACCCCTCTCTGAGCCCTGGTACTTTAGCCCTGGTACTTTACCCCTCTCTGAGCCCTGGTACTTTACCATCACTGAGCCCTGGTACTTTACCCCTCTCTGAGCCCTGGTACTTTACCATCACTGAGCCCTGGTACTTTACCATCACTGAGCCCTGGTATTTTACCATCTCTGAGCCCTGGTACTTTTCCCCTCTCTGAGCCCTGGTACTTTACCATCACTGAGCCCTGGTATTTTACCATCTCTGAGCCCTGGTACTTTACCCCTCTCTGAGCCCTGGTACTTTACCCCTCTCTGAGCCCTGGTATTTTACCATCTCTGAGCCCTGGTACTTTTCCCCTCTCTGAGCCCTGGTACTTTACCATCACTGAGCCCTGGTACTTTACCATCACTGAGCCCTGGTATTTTACCCCTCTCTGAGCCCTGGTACTTTATCCCTCTCTGAGCCCTGGTACTTTACCCCTCTCTGAGCCCTGGTACTTTACCATCACTGAGCCCTGGTACTTTACCCCTCTCTGAGCCCTGGTACTTTACCATCACTGAGCCCTGGTACTTTACCATCACTGAGCCCTGGTACTTTACCATCACTGAGCCCTGGTACTTTACCCCTCTCTGAGCCCTGGTACTTTCCCCTCTCTGAGCCCTGGTACTTTACCCCTCTCTGAGCCCTGGTACTTTACCCCTCTCTGAGCCCTGGTACTTTACCCCTCTCTGAGCCCTGGTACTTTACCCCTCTCTGAGCCCTGGTACTTTACCCTCTCTGAGCCCTGGTACTTTACCCCTCTCTGAGCCCTGGTACTTTACCATCTCTGAGCCCATCACTGACCCTGGTACTTTACCCCTCTCTGAGCCCTGGTACTTTACCCCTCTCTGAGCCCTGGTACTTACCATCACTGAGCCCTGGTACTTTACCCCTCTCTGAGCCCTGGTACTTTACCCCTCTCTGAGCCCTGGTACTTTACCATCACTGAGCCCTGGTACTTTACCCCTCTCTGAGCCCTGGTACTTTACCCTCTCTGAGTCCTGGTACTTTACCCCTCTCTGAGCCCTGGTACTTTACCCCTCTCTGAGCCCTGGTACTTTACCCCTCTCTGAGCCCTGGTATTTTACCCCTCTCTGAGCCCTGGTACTTTACCCCTCACTGAGCCCTGGTACTTTACCCCTCTCTGAGCCCTGGTACTTTACCATCTCTGAGCCCTGGTACTTTACCATCACTGAGCCCTGGTATTTTACCATCTGAGCCCTGGTACTTTTCCCCTCTCTGAGCCCTGGTACTTTACCATCACTGAGCCCTGGTACTTTACCCCTCTCTGAGCCCTGGTACTTTACCCTCTCTGAGCCCTGGTACTTTACCATCACTGAGCCCTGGTACTTTACCATCACTGAGCCCTGGTACTTCTCTGAGCCCTGGTACTTTATCCCTCTCTGAGCCCTGGTACTTTACCATCACTGAGCCCTGGTACTTTACCATCACTGAGCCCTGGTACTTTACCATCACTGAGCCCTGGTACTTTACCCTCTCTGAGCCCTGGTACTTTACCCCTCTCTGAGCCCTGGTACTTTACCAGCCCTGGTACTTTACCCTGAGCCCTGGTACTTTACCATCTCTGAGCCCTGGTACTTTACCCCTCACTGAGCCCTGGTACTTTACCCTCTCTGAGCCCTGGTACTTTACCACTGAGCCCTGGTACTTTACCCTGAGCCCTGGTACTTTACCATCACTGAGCCCTGGTACTTTACCCCCTCTCTGAGCCCTGGTACTTTACCATCACTGAGCCCTGGTACTTTACCATCACTGAGCCCTGGTACTTTACCCCTCTGAGCCCTGGTACTTTACCATCACTGAGCCCTGAGCCCTGGTACTTTACCATCACTGAGCCCTGGTACTTTACCCCTCTCTGAGCCCTGGTACTTTACCCCTCTCTGAGCCCTGGTACTTTACCCCTCTCTGAGCCCTGGTACTTTACCATCTCTGAGCCCTGGTACTTTACCCCTCTCTGAGCCCTGGTACTTTACCCCTCTACCATCACTGAGCCCTGGTACTTTACCCCTCTCTGAGCCCTGGTACTTTACCCCTCTCTGAGCCCTGGTACTTTACTTTACCCCCTCTCTGAGCCCTGGTACTTTACCCCTCTCTGAGCCCTGGTACTTTACCATCACTGAGCCCTGGTACTTTACCCCTCTCTGAGCCCTGGTACTTTACCCCTCTCTGAGCCCTGGTACTTTACCCCTCTCTGAGCCCTGGTATTTTACCCCTCTCTGAGCCCTGGTACTTTACCATCACAGAGCCCTGGTATTTTACCATCTCTGAGCCCTGGTACTTTTCCCCTCTCTGAGCCCTGGTACTTTACCATCACTGAGCCCTGGTATTTTACCATCACTGAGCCCTGGTACTTTACCCTGGTACTCCCTCTCTGAGCCCTGGTACTTTACCATCACTGAGCCCTGGTACTTTACCATCACTCTCTGAGCCCTGGTACTTTATCCCTCTCTGAGCCCTGGTACTTTACCATCTCTGAGCCCTGGTACTTTACCCCTCTCTGAGCCCTGGTACTTTACCCCTCTCTGAGCCCTGGTACTTTACCATCACTGAGCCCTGGTACTTTACCCCTCTCTGAGCCCTGGTACTTTACCCCTCTCTGAGCCCTGGTACTTTACCCTCTCTGAGCCCTGGTACTTTACCCTCTCTGAGCCCTGGTACTTTACCCCTCTCTGAGCCCTGGTACTTTACCATCACTGAGCCCTGGTACTTTACCATCACTGAGCCCTGGTACTTTACCCCTCTCTGAGCCCTGGTACTTTACCATCACTGAGCCCTGGTACTTTACCCCTCTCTGAGCCCTGGTACTTTACCATCACTGAGCCCTGGTACTTTACCCCTCTCTGAGCCCTGGTACTTTACCCCTCTCTGAGCCCTGGTACTTTACCCCTCTCTGAGCCCTGGTACTTTACCCCTCTCTGAGCCCTGGTACTTTACCCTCTCTGAGCCCTGGTACTTTACCCCTCTCTGAGCCCTCTTTACCCCTCTCTGAGCCCTGGTACTTTACCCCTCTCTGAGCCCTGGTACTTTACCATCACTGAGCCCTGGTACTTTACCCCTCTCTGAGCCCTGGTACTTTACCCCTCTCTGAGCCCTGGTACTTTACCCCTCTCTGAGCCCTGGTACTTTACCATCACTGAGCCCTGGTACTTTACCCCTCTCTGAGCCCTGGTACTTTACCATCACTGAGCCCTGGTACTTTACCCCTCTCTGAGCCCTGGTACTTTACCCCTCTCTGAGCCCTGGTACTTTACCATCACTGAGCCCTGGTACTTTACCATCACTGAGCCCTGGTACTTTACCCCTCTCTGAGCCCTGGTACTTTACCCCTCTCTGAGCCCTGGTACTTTACCATCACTGAGCCCTGGTACTTTACCCCTCTCTGAGCCCTGGTACTTTACCCCTCTCTGAGCCCTGGTACTTTACCATCACTGAGCCCTGGTACTTTACCATCACTGAGCCCTGGTACTTTACCCCTCTCTGAGCCCTGGTACTTTACCATCACTGAGCCCTGGTACTTTATCCCTCTCTGAGCCCTGGTACTTTACCCCTCTCTGAGCCCTGGTACTTTATCCCTCTCTGAGCCCTGGTACTTTACCCCTCTCTGAGCCCTGGTACTTTACCCCTCTCTGAGCCCTGGTACTTTACCCCTCTCTGAGCCCTGGTACTTTACCCCTCTCTGAGCCCTGGTACTTTACCCCTCTCTGAGCCCTGGTACTTTACCATCAGTGAGCCCTGGTACTTTACCCCTCTCTGAGCCCTGGTACTTTACCATCAGTGAGCCCTGGTACTTTACCATCACTGAGCCCTGGTACTTTACCATCAGTGAGCCCTGGTACTTTACCCCTCTCTGAGCCCTGGTACTTTACCCCTCTCTGAGCCCTGGTACTTTACCCCTCTCTGAGCCCTGGTACTTTATCCCTCTGAGCCCTGGTACTTTACCATCTCTGAGCCCTGGTACTTTACCCCTCTCTGAGCCCTGGTACTTTACCCCTCTCTGAGCCCTGGTACTTTACCCCTCTCTGTACTTTACCCCTCTCTAGCCCTGGTACTTTACCATCACTGAGCCCTGGTACTTTACCCCTCTCTGAGCCCTGGTACTTTACCCCTCTCTGAGCCCTGGTACTTTACCCCTCTCTGAGCCCTGGTACTTTACCCCTCTCTGAGCCCTGGTATTTTACCCCTCTCTGAGCCCTGGTACTTTACCATCACTGAGCCCTGGTACTCTACCCCTCTCTGAGCCCTGGTATTTTACCCCTCTCTGAGCCCTGGTACTTTACCATCAGTGAGCCCTGGTACTTTACCCCTCTCTGAGCCCTGGTACTTTACCCCTCTCTGAGCCCTGGTACTTTACCATCACTGAGCCCTGGTACTTTACCCCTCTCTGAGCCCTGGTACTTTACCCCTCTCTGAGCCCTGGTACTTTACCCCTCTCTGAGCCCTGGTACTTTACCCCTCTCTGAGCCCTGGTACTTTACCCCTCTCTGAGCCCTGGTACTTTACCATCACTGAGCCCTGGTACTTTACCCCTCTCTGAGCCCTGGTACTTTACCCCTCTCTGAGCCCTGGTACTTTACCCCTCTCTGAGCCCTGGTACTTTACCCCTCTCTGAGCCCTGGTACTTTCCCCTCACCATTTGGTTGAAACCCTCCACCAGACTCTGGGTCTATTAAACTAAACCTCTCCCAGGTTAGGGCAGGGGGAAAAGAGGGGAGAGAGGAAATGAGAGAGGCGGAGAGAGAGAGGGTGGGGAGGAGGGGGAGAGCGAGAGAGGAAATGAGAGAGGTGGAGAGAGAGACAGAGAGACAGACAGACAGACAGAAAGGAGGGGGAGACAGAGAGAGACAGAGAGAGAGAGAAACCGAGAGAGAGAGAGTGAGGGGGCAGAGAGAGAGACAGAGACAAAGAGAGACAGAGAGAGAGACAGAGGGAGGGGGCAGAGTGAGAGACAGAGAGAGACAGACAGAGACAGAGAGAGACAGACAGAGAGAGAGAGGAGACAGGGCAGAGAGAGAGACAGAAAGAGACAGAGAGAGAGACAGACAGACAGACAGACAGACAGACAGACAGACAGACAGACAGACAGACAGACAGACAGACAGACAGACAGACAGACAGACAGACAGAGAGGGGAGGGGGCAGAGAGAGAGAGGGAGGGGGCAGAGAGAGAGAGAGAGGTAGAGAGACTGAGCCCTGGTAACCATTTGTACATCGTTACAACACTGTATATATACATAGACATTTGTAATGTCTTTATTATTTTGGAACTTCTGTGAGTGTAATGTTTACTGTTCATTTGTATTGATTATCTCACTATTGTATATTATCTACTTCACTTGCTTTGGCAATGTTAACATATGTTTCCCATGCCAATAAAGCCCCATTTTCTTTTCCAAAGCATTGTGTTTAAACTCTGGTGTCCAAACACCCAGCGCGCCCTAGAACTCTGTCTGAGGACCAACTAGGCTCACCTAGCCACATATTAATACACACAGGCACACATGACCTGAGAGCACAGCAGGAAAGGGTGGCCACAGCACTGAAGGGAGGGATTGAAAAAGCTTCTTCTACTTCTTCTACTTCCACCCTGCTATCACGAAAAGACTTCCACCCTGCTATCACGAAAAGACTTCCACCCTGCTATCACGAAAAGACTTCCACCCTGCTATCACGAAAAGACTTTCACCCTGCTATCACGAAAAGACTTTCACCCTGCTACCATACAGCAGGTAAACACAAGTATTTCCTGTGACTGTGCCTCAAAACCAAGTGCTTTCCTGGCCCACCACTCTACCCTGGACTAGAACAGTCTTTATGACCAGGTCCACCTATACAAGGCAGCAGTGCCCACCACTCCACCCTGGACTAGAACAGCCTCTTTGACCAGGTCCACCTCTACAAGGCAGCAGTGCCCACCACTCCACCCTGGACTAGAACAGCCTCTATGACCAGGTCCACCTATACAAGGCAGCAGTGCCCACCACTCCACCCTGGACTAGAACAGCCTCTATGACCAGGTCCACCTCTACAAGGCAGCAGTGCCCACCACTCCTCCCTGGACTAGAACAGCCTCTTTGACCAGGTCCACCTCTACAAGGCAGCAGTGCCCACCACTCCACCCTGGACTAGAACAGCCTCTTTGACCAGGTCCACCTCTACAAGGCAGCAGTGCCCACCACTCCACCCTGGACTAGAACAGCCTCTTTGACCAGGTCCACCTATACAAGGCAGCAGTGCCCACCACTCCACCCTGGACTAGAACAGCCTCTTTGACCAGGTCCACCTATACAAGGCAGCAGTGCCCACCACTCCACCCTGGACTACAACAGCCTCTATGACCAGGTCCACCTATACAAGGCAGCAGTGCCCACCACTCCACCCTGGACTAGAACAGCCTCTTTGACCAGGTCCACCTATACAAGGCAGCAGTGCCCACCACTCCACCCTGGACTACAACAGCCTCTATGACCAGGTCCACCTATACAAGGCAGCAGTGCCCACCACTCCACCCTGGACTAGAACAGCCTCTTTGACCAGGTCCACCTCTACAAGGCAGCAGTGCCCACCACTCCACCCTGGACTAGAACAGCCTCTTTGACCAGGTCCACCTATACAAGGCAGCAGTGCCCACCACTCCACCCTGGACTAGAACAGCCTCTATGACCAGGTCCACCTATACAAGGCAGCAGTGCCCACCACTCCACCCTGGACTAGAACAGCCTCTTTGACCAGGTCCACCTATACAAGGCAGCAGTGCACACCTTCGCCCGGACTCTAAAGCACATCGCTCTCAAACGCAGCCCCAACACTTCACACAGGAGCAACATATCAATTGACCTAGGCCCCTCTTGCCCTCCCCATGTACCCAACCCCCACAAAGAGGCCCTCAACATGGAAGTCACACATATGCCCAGGCCGTGAGCGGGTAAACAGGCTCAACCCCCACTCTTACAATAGCCCAAGCCAATGGCATGTACCAGGTGTTCAGCAGGCTCTGCTCACACTTACTGGCCTGAGGCCAAACCACACAACCAAAATCATTGGACACTTTATGGAAGACAACACCTCCACTATCTAATCCTGGTCATATCCAAGGTCATCTGCCTTTGGCCTAAAGAGCAGGAACCTGGACTTCACCAAAGAAATCGGAAATACAGACATTGTCATCCTACAAGAAACCTGGTATAGAGGAGATGGACCCCCTGGTTGACCTCCAGGTTACAGAGAGGTGGTAGTCCTATCCACCAAACTACCAGGTGTGAAACAGGGAAGGGACTCAGCGGGTATGCTAATTTGCTATAGAGCAGACCTAACTCACTCCATTAAATTAATCAAAACAATGATCTTAACAGAGAAAAATGTCCTCTTGTGTGCTACCTACGGTATATCCCCCCACTAGAATCCCCAAACGTTAATGTAGACAGCTTCTCCATCCTGGAGGGGGAAATCAATAATTTCCAGGCCAAGGGACATGTACTAGTCTGTGGCGACCTAAATGCCACAACCGGACAAGAACCTGACACCCTCAGCACACAGTGGGACAAACACCTGCCTGCAGGTGACAGCATTCCCTCCCACATATGCCCCGCTAGGCACAACTATGACAACATAACCAACAAAAACAGGTCACAATCCTGCAGCTCTGTCGGATATGTACAGGGTATGTACATGGTCAATGGTAGGCTTCGAGGGGACTCCTATGGTAGGTACACTACTGCTCATCTCTTGGCAGTAGTACTGTAGACTACTTTATCACTGACCTCAACCCAGAGTCTCTCAGAGTGTTCACAGTCAGCCCACTGACACCCCTATCAGACCACAGCAAAATCACAGTCTACTTGAACACAGCAATAGTCAATCATGAGGCCAAAGGAACTGAGTAATATTTAGAAATGCTATAGATGGAAGGAATGTAGTTTGGAAACCTACCAAAAAACAATTAGGCAACACCAAATTCAATCCCTTTTAGACAACTTCCTGGACAACACATTCCACTGTAATAGTGAAGGTGTAAACTTGTCAGTAGAAAATCTTAACAGTATATTTAACCTCTCAGCTTCCCTATCAAATCTAAAAATTCTCAAATAGAAAACCGAAGAAAATGAACAACAATGACAAATGGTTTGATGAAGAATGCAAAAATCTAAGAAAGAAATTGAGAAACCTGTCCAACCGAAAGCATTGACACCCGGAAAACCTGATTCTACGCCTTCACTAAGGTGAATCACTAAAACAATACAGAAATACAAAAAGAAGGAACAGCACGTCAGAAATCAGCTCAATGTAATTGAAGAATCCATACTCTAACCTCTTCTGGGAAAATTGGAAAACACTAAACAAATAACAACACAAATAATTATCTATCCAATATGGAGATGTATGGGTAAACCACTTCTCCAATCTTTTTGGCTCTATAACAAAGAATCCACAAAAGTTAAGACAAATTTGACCCCAATGACTACCGTGGGATATGCGTCAACAGCAACCTTGGGAAAATCCTCTGCATTATCATTAACAGCAGACTCGTACATTTCCTCAGTGAAAACAATGTACTGAGCAAATGTCAAATTGGCTTTTTACCATATTATCGTACGACAGACCACGTGTTCACCTTGCACACCCTAATTGATCTTTTTTTTTTTAAAGGCAAAGTTCTAATTTTTTGTTTATTTAAAAAATAAACTTTCACTCAATTTGGCATGAGGGTCTGCTATACAAATTGATGGAAAGTGGTGTTGGGGGAAAAACATACAACATTATAAAATCCATGTACACAAACAACAAGTGTACAGTTTAAATAGGCAAAAAACACACATTTCTTCCCACAGGGCAGTGGGGTGAGACAGGGATGCAGCTTAAGCCTCACCCTCTTCAAAAAATATATCAACAAATTGGCGAGGGCACTAGAAAAGTCTGCAGAACCTGGCCTTACCCTACTAGAATCTGAAGTCAAATGTCTACTGTTTGTTGATGATCTGGTGCTTCTGTCACCAACCATGGAGGGCCTACAGCAGCACCTAGATCTTCTGCACAGATTCTGTCAGACCTGGGCCCTGACAGTAAATGTCAGTAAGACCAAAATAACGGTGTTCCAAAAAAGATCCAGTCGCCAGGACCACAAATACAAATTCCATCTAGACACTGTTGCCCTCGAGCACACAAAAACCTATACATACCTTGGCCTAAACATCAGTGCCACAGGTAACTTCCACAAAGCTGTGAACGATCTGAGAGACAAGGCAAGAAGGGTCTTCTATGCCATCAAAAGGAACAAAATTCAACATACCAATTAGGATCTGGCTAAAAATAATTGAATCAGTTATAGAACCCATTGCCCTTTATGGTTGTGAGGTCTGGGATCCGCTCACCAACCAAGAATTCAACATAAAAAAAAAACATTTAACCGGTAGGCCAGTTGAGAAAAGTTCTCATTTACAACTGCAACCTGGCCAAGATAAAGCAAAGCAGTGTAACAAAAACAACAACACAGAGTTACACATGAGATAAACAGACGTACAGTCAATAACACAATAGAAAACTCTATATACAGTGTGTGCAAATGTAGTAAGATTAGGGAGGTAAGGTAAATAGGCCATAGTGGCAAAATAATTACAATGTATTATTGACACTGGAGTGGAAATACTGGGGTGCAAAAGTCAAATAAGAATTTGGGGATGAGGTAGTTGGATGGGCTATTTACAGATGGGCTGTGTACAGGTGCAGTGTCCCACAACATGGGACAAACACCAAATGGAGACTCTGCATGTAGTGCTCTGCAAAAATATCCTCCGTGTACAACGTAGAACACCAAATAAGGCATGCAGAGCAGACTTAGGCTGATAACCGCTAATTATCAAAATCCAGAAAAGAGCCGTTAAATTCTACAACCACCTAAAAGGAAGCGATTCCCAAACCTTCCATAACAAAGCCATCGCCTACAGAGAGATGAACCTGGAGAAGAGTCCCCTAAGCAAGCTGGTGCTGGGGCTTTGTTCCCAAACGCACCCCACAGAGCCCCAGGACAGCAAGACAATTAGACCCAACCAAATCATGAGAAAACAAAAAGATAATTTCCTGCAACATTGTAAAGAATTAACAAAATAACAGAGCAAACTACAACGCTATTTGGCCCTAAACAGAGAGTGCACAGTGGCAGAATACCTGACCACTGTGACTGACCCAAACTTAAGGAAAGCTTTGACTATGTACAGAGTCAGTGAGTATAGCCTTGCTATTGAGAAAGACAGACCTGGCTCTCAAGAGAAGACAGGCTATAAGCACACTGCCCAGAAAATTAGGTGGAAACTGAGCTGCACTTCCTAACCTCCTGCCAAATGTATGACCATATTAGAGACACATATTTCCCTCAGATTACACAAATCCACAAACAGTTAGAAAACAAACCAAATTTTGATAAACTCCCATATCTACTGGGTGAAATTCCATAGTGTGCCATCACAGCAGCAAGATGTGTGACTTGTTGCCACAAGAAAAGGTCAACCAGTGAAGAACAAACACCATTGTAAATACAACCCATATTTATGCTTATTTACTTTCCCTTTTGTACTTTAATTATTTGTACATCGTTTCAACACTGTATATATATAATATGACATTTGTAGTGTCTTGATTCTTTTGGAACTTCTGTGAGTGTAATGTTTACTGTTCATTGTTATTGTTTATTTCACTTTTGTATATTATCTACTTCACATGCTTGGGCAATGTTAACATATGTTTCCCATGCCAATAAAGCCCCTTGAATTTAATTGAATTGACAGACAGACAGACAGAGCGAGAGAGAGAAAGAGAGAGACAGACCGAGAGAGAGAAGGGGGTGGCAGATGGAAAAAGTCAGGTGAGCGATGTGATTAGTTGTGTGTGTTAAGCCCAGTGTTTCATATCTCAGACTGAGCTCTGCTAGACAAATGAGAGAACGTGCCTGAAAGAGGCTTTAGTTCTGTCACATTACTGCTGCTTTCCAGCCTGAACACCCCCACAAATAATCTGACAGAGAACAGACACACTCATTTAAATATTCACACACCAACCTTTCACACAAGCACCCTGTCTCAGTCACATGTTGATTAAAATACTGCATGGAAAAACATGTATAACCACACGTACACACATACACACACACACATCGGGCTCTGAACAGCGTGTCACTTCACGTCAGTTACCACGTGTGTGTGTGTGTGTCATATTGAACTGAACCAAGCAGAGCCCCGGCTCTATCGTCACAGCCAATCACCTGAGACATTAACTACCTGAACTACAATACGGCTCAGTCACTTTGTGGAGCTGCCACTGGAATGAAGAGGACAAGAGACCGCTAGAGTCTGTCCAGTCTGACCCACAGTCTATATTACATGGCTCAGGGGTCAGTCACTTTGTGGAGCTGCCACTGGAATGAAGAGGACAAGAGACCGCTAGAGTCTGTCCAGTCTGACCCACAGTCTATATTACATGGCTCAGGGGTCAGTCACTTTGTGGAGCTGCCACTGGAATGAAGAGGACAAGAGACCGCTAGAGTCTGTCCAGTCTGACCCACAGTCTATATTACATGGCTCAGGGGTCAGTCACTTTGTGGAGCTGCCACTGGAATGAAGAGGACAAGAGACCGCTAGAGTCTGTCCAGTCTGACCCACAGTCTATATTACATGGCTCAGGGGTCAGTCACTTTGTGGAGCTGCCACTGGAATGAAGAGGACAAGAGACCGCTAGAGTCTGTCCAGTCTGACCCACAGTCTATATTACATGGCTCAGAGGTCAGTCACTTTGTGGAGCTGCCACTGGAATGAAGAGGACAAGAGACCACTAGAGTCTGTCCAGTCCCACCCACAGTCTATATTACATGGCTCAGGGGTCAGTCACTTTGTGGAGCTGCCACTGGAATGAAGAGGACAAGAGACCGCTAGAGTCTGTGCAGTCTGACCCACAGTCTATATTACATGGCTCAGGGGTCAGTCACTTTGTGGAGCTGCCACTGGAATGAAGAGGACAAGAGACCACTAGAGTCTGGCCAGTCTGACCCACAGTCTATATTACATGGCTCAGGGGTCAGTATTTATGGGCAGTAGGAGTACCTTCAGGGGGTACCTGATCGTAGAGCAGGGACACTTATGCCCAGAGGGATGCTGACAGTGCCTTTCTAGAACCAGTATACCCCAGAGTGTTACAGCCTGCTGCCTATCTTCAGCCCAGCCAGGCCAATAAGCCCCACAACTCCATCCCCATCAACTCAACTGGTTCATTGTGCCTATTCAAGGCTTGATTGGTGGATCAGTTTGTGTGCTAAAGTTTAGGATTTGATTTTGAGGGTACCCACAGCCATTCCTGATTGGTCGCTGTTACTGATTGGTCGAAGTTAAGTCAAGGCTTGATTGGCAGGTCTTGGATTTAATTGGCAGGTCTTGGATTTAATTGGCAGGTCTTGGATTTGTTTGTGGTGGCAGCCACAGCCATTTTTATTTACCTTTATTTAACCAGGCAAGTCAGTTAAGAACAAATTCTTATTTTCAATGACGGCTTAGGAACAGTGGGTTAACTGCCTGTTCAGGGGCAGAACGACAGATTTGTACCTTGTCAGCTCGGGAGTTTGAACTTGCAACCTTCCGGTTACTAGTCCAACGCTCTAACCACTAGGCTACTCTGCCGCCCTTCCCTCTTTTTGAGCTGTCAAATGTAGTTTGTTGGAATGAGGGATAAGGGTGCCCTTTAAACGCTGATACAAGGTCAGAATGACCTTCTACTAATTCAGATGATAACAGATTGGTTAGGCCTTGTCACATGTCAGTATAGAGTTGAGAGACTTTTTTTTTTTTTTTTTTAAGAACAAATTCTTATTTTCAATGACGGCCTAGGAACAGTGGGTTAACTGCCTGTTCAGGGGCAGAACGACAGATTTGTACCTTGTCAGCTCAGGGGTTTGAACTTGCAACCTTCCAGTTACTAGTCCAACGCTCTAACCACTAGGCTACCCTGCATTATAGCATTGACTGTAATAGCAAATTGTCCATTTCCAAAACAGACACACAGAAACACACAGGTCTCAGAAGCCTGAGGTCTTCAATGTTTTGTTATTAAAGGTCAGCAGTGTTTACAGACCAAAACACATCAACAGCACCAGAAGCTCACAAAACAACATGTCATCAGATATTTTACAGGCGTGTGTGTGTGTGTGTGTGTGTGTGTGTGTGTGTGTGTGTGTGTGTGTGTGTGTGTGTGTGTGTGTGTGTGTGTGTGTGTGTGTGTGTGTGTGTGTGTGTGTGTGTGTGTGTGTGTGTGTGCATGCGTCTCCAGGTACTGTAGGGTTGTCCTGTGAATGTCTGCAGTCACATCACCAATTCAAGTCCAGGGAGCAGCTCCTACACTCTTAATGAAAAAGGTTCTCGGGCTGTCCCCATAGGAGAACCCTTTTTGGTCTTTAGGGTTCCATGTAGAACCCTCTGTGGAAATGGTTTTACATGAAACCCAAAAAGATTCTACTTGGAACCAAAAAGGGGTCTTCAAAATGTTCTCCTATGGAGGGAGCCGGAGAACCGTTTTAGGTTCTAGATAGTTGAATATCAGCCATCTGTTCCCTGCTCCTTTCATTTTATTTAAACTTTAACTAGGCAAGTCAGTTAAGAAAAGTTCTTATTTACAATGACGGTCTACCAGAAGGCAAAAGGCCTCCTGTGGGGACGGGGACTGAGATTAAAAATACAAATAAATGTAATATAAATACAGGACAAAACACACATCACGACATGAGAGACAACACAACACTACATAAAGAGAGAGCGCAAGGCAGCAACACATGACAACACAGCATGGTAGCAACACAACATGACAACAACATGGAATCAACACAACATGGCAGCAGCACAACATGGTAGCAGCACAAAACAGGGTGCAAACATTGTTGGGCACAGACAACAGCATGCAGGGAAAGAAGGTAGAGACAATAATACATCATGCAATGCAGTAAGTGTCCATGATTGAGTCTTTGAATGAAGAGATTGAGATAAAACTGTCCAGTTTGAGTGTTTGTTGCAGCTCTCCCATGCTGGCACAGCCACAGTACAGCTCCCTGCTCTCCCATGCTGGCACAGCCACAGTACAGCTCCCTGCTCTCCCATGCTGGCACAGCCACAGTACAGCTCCCTGCTCTCCCATGCTGGCACAGCCACAGTACACTCTAACAAATGGCCAACTATCCAGCAGACTACTGCAGAACCCTGTAGTGCAGTCTCCACTGAACCAGACAATACACAGGCAATGGAGAGAGAGAGGGAAGAGGGGGTAGAATAAAGGGCTAGAGTGAGCCTGCTGCCTCAATTATACTGTTATGTTGTATTATGAAAAAGCGAATAGGTATTTCTTGGAAAGTAAACATTGTTGCTGAAAATGTTCCCAGCAAGTCTAAGTGTATGTGAGACCTTGGATATAGCATTTACAATAGGACTACAGGAGCATTGACTAAGGTGAATGCAGCATAAAAGGGGTCCCTGACTAGTCTATCTGTGTCCCAAATGGCACCCTATTCCTCTATAATGCACTACTTTTGACCAGTGGGTAGAGAATTTCCAACAGTGAGAACTCACTGGCGCGTGCGTGTTCGCGCGTGTGTGTGTGTGGTTTCTAACTTTCTCTCTGTCAGCACTTCATAGTGAGACCTGTTTTCCTATACCTTGTTTTCCTCATCTAGCATTCTCTTACTCCCCATCTGTCTTTCTCTCTCTTCCTCATCCTCTTCTTTCTCTCTCTTCCTCATCATCCTCTTCCTCTCTCTTCCTCATCATCCTCTTTCTCTCTCTTCCTCATCCTCCTCTCTCTCTCTTCCTCATCCTCCTCTTTCTCTCTTTTCCTCCTCCTCATCATCCTCTTTCCTCTCTCCTCCTCATCCGCATCTTCCTCATCCCCCTCTTTCTCTCTTCCTCATCGTCCTCTCCCTCTCTTCCTGTTGTTTTGACTGCTGTGAAGACGGCTCTCTTCCTGTTGTTTTGACTGTTGTGAAGACTGATCTCTTCCTGTTGTTTTGACTGCTGTGAAGATGGATCTCTTCCTGTTGTTTTGACTGCTGTGAAGACGGCTCTCTTCCTGTTGTTTTGACTGCTGTGAAGACTGATCTACTCCTGTTGTTTTGACTGCTGTGAAGACAGATCTCTTCCTGTTGTTTTGACTGCTGTGAAGACTGATCTCTTCCTGTTGTTTTGACTGCTGTGAAGATGGATCTCTTCCTGTTGTTTTGACTGCTGTGAAGATGGATCTCTTCCTGTTGTTTTGACTGCTGTGAAGACGGATCTCTTCCTGTTGTTTTGACTGCTGTGAAGATGGATCTCTTCCTGTTGTTTTGACTGCTGTGAAGACTGATATCTTCCTGTTGTTTTGACTGATCTCTTCCTGTTGTTTTGACTGCTGTGAAGACAGATCTCTTCCTGTTGTTTTGACTGCTGTGAAGACGTATTTCTTCCTGTTGTTTTGACTGCTGTGAAGACGGATCTCTTCCTGTTGTTTTGACTGCTTTGAAGACGGATCTCTTTATGTTGTTTTGACTGCTGTGAAGACTGATCTCTCAGAGAGGTGGCTATCTTTCAGTATCACTTCAAAGCTTCACACTGCAGCAGAACAGAATGATCTCCCTCTCTTTCTCTCTTTCTTAAAGACTGAGTGGGCTGCGTGAATGACAGACTGACAGACAGAGATAGAGAGAGATGGAGTGGAGTAAGTGGTATAATAACAGTATGGAACCCCCAGGGACACATCCGGAGATAAATCACAAATCAATCATGTTCTGTCTCTGATCCAGTTCTTTACAAAGAGGAGAGTAAGCATGCTAGAATCCTTGTATAGACAGGTTTTTATTTTATTTATTTAACTAGGCAAGTCAGTTAAGAACAAATTCTTATTTACAATGACAGCCTACTGGACCAATTGCTACCCTATGGGACTCCCAATCACGGCTGGATGTGATACAGACTGGATTCGAACCAGGGACTGTAGGGATGCCTCTTGCGCTGAGATGCAGTGCTTTAGACCGCTGCGCCACTCGGGGTTAGCTGGCAACGCCGGGAAAACGATGAGCACGCTTCAATGGGGCTGAAGGATGTGTGTTGTTATGGTTCTAGATGGCCAGATACCGAGCAACAATGACTCGAAGCTGCCATGTGGGGAATCGTAGGTGGCTCATTTCAGCTTGTTGTATCTTGTTATTGATATTGTTATTGTGTTGTTTTGAGATGTTTTGACTTATATCACGTCTATGCTAATATGGCAAAGATTCGCTAGCTATCTAACCAACAACTGTAACAATGTATTTAAAAGACAACGAGTGCTCATTGTGCAAATGTACAGTACATTCAGAAAGTATTTAAACCCCTTGACTTTTTTCACATTTTGTTACGTTACAGCCCTTATTCTAACATTGATTAAGTCATTTCTTCCCCTCATCAGTCTACACACAATACCCGATAATGACAAAGCAAAAACTATATATATTTTTTCAATTTTAGGAAATTTACATAAGGATTCTGACCCTTCACTCAGTACTTTGTTGAAGCACCTTTTTCAGTGATTACAGCCTCCAGTCTTCTTGGGTATGATGCTACAAGCTTGGCAAACCTGTATTTGGGGAGTTTCTCCCATTCTTCTCTGCAGATCCTGTCAAGCTCTTCCAGGTTGGATGGGGGAGCATCACTGCACAGCTTTTTTCAGGTTTCTCCAGAGATGGCACCAATGGAGAGGACTGCCTCGCTTATAGTCCTTGGGAAACTTTGCAATATTTTTTTCTGTATTATTTCTTACATTGTTATTACATACTGCACCGGGAAGAACTATTGGATATCAGAGCGACATCAACTTACCAGTACTACGACCAGCTCTACCACCCACTGCTTCCGAGTATATTACTCGCTAATGTCCAGTCCCTAGGTCAACAAAATTAGGGCAATGGTTACTTTCCAGAGAGACATCAGGGATTGTAACATACTCTTTTTTTCACGGAAACATGGCTCTCTCGGGATATGCTGTCGGAGTCGGTAAAGCCACCTATATTCCTGGTGTGTCTCGGGGAATTAACGACTCATGGTGTAATTGTAACAACATACAGGAACTCAAGTACTTTTGTTCACCTGATCTAGAATCCCTCACAATCAAATGCCGACTGTATCATCTCTGAAGAGAATTATCTTCCGTTATTGGCACAGCCATGTCTATCCCCCCTCAAGCTGATACCACGACGGCCCTCAAGTAACTTCACTGGACTTTATGCACTGGACAAGAGAAATACATATGTAAGAATACTGTTCATTCACTACAGCTCAGCATTCAACACCATAGTACCCTCCAAGCTCATCATTAAGCTTGAGACCCTGGGTCTCAACCCCGCTCTGTGCAATTTGGTCCTGGACTTCCTGACGGGCCACCCCCAGGTGGTGAAGGTAGGAAACAACATCTCCACTTCGCTGATCCTCAACACTGGGGCCCCACAAGGGTGAGTGCTCAGCCCCCTCCTGTACTCCCTGTTCACCCATGACTGCGTGGCCATGCACGCCTCCAACTCAATCATCAAGTTTGCAGACGACACAACAGTAGTAGGCTTGATTACCAACAATGACGAGACAGGGAAGAGGTGAGGGCTCTGGAATGTGGTGTCAGGAAAATAACATCTCACTCAACATCAACAAAACATTAACAAAACAAAGGAGATGATCGTGGACTTCAGGAAACAGCAGAGGGAGCACCCCCCTATCCACATCAACAAGACATCAGTGGAGAAAGTGGAAAGTTTTAAGTTCCTCGGCGTACACATCACAGACAAACTGAAATGGTCCACCTACACAGACAGTGTGGTGAAGAAGACGCAACAGCGCCTCTTCAACCTCAGGAGGCTGAAGAAATGTGGCTTGTCACCTAAAACCCTCACAAACTTTTAAAGATCCACAATTGAGAGCATCCTGTCGGGCTGTATCACTGCCTGGTATGGCAAATGCATCGACTGCAACCGCAAGGCTCTCCAGAGGTTGGTGCAGTCTGCACAAATCATAAGCGGGGGCAAACTACCTGCCCTCCATGACACCTACACCACCCGATGTCACAGGAAGTCCAAAAGATCATCAAGGACAACAACCACCTAAGCCACTGCCTGTTCACCCCGTTATCATCCAGAAGGTGAGATCAGGACAGGTGCACCAAAGCTGGAACCAAGAGACAGCTCAAAAACAGCTTCAATCTCAAGGCCATCCGACTGTTAAACAGCCATCACTAGCACAGAGAGGCTGCTGCCTACATACAGACTTGAAATCATTGGCTACTTTAATAAATCGAACGCTAGTCACTTTAATATTGCCACTTTAATAATGTTTACATATCTTGCATTACTCATCATACTATTTATTGCATCTTAGCCTATGCCGCTCTGTCATTGCTCATCCATATATTTATATTTATATATTCCTTTACTTAAATTTGTGTGTATTAGGTATCTGTTGTGGAATTGATAGATATTACTTGTTAGATATTACTGCACTGTCGGAACTAGAAGCACAAGCATTTCGCTACACTCGCAATAACATCTGCTGACCATGTGTATGTGACCAATAACATTTGATTTGATTTGAGATGTTTGATCGGGTTGTCCTGGCTGTGTGCGTAGGGTTCTTGGTCACCTCCCTGACCAAGGCCCTTCTCCCGATTGCTCAGTCTGGCCAGGAAGCCAGCTCTAGAAAGAGTCTTGGTGGTTCCTAACTTCTGCCATTTAAGAATGATGGAGGCCACTGTGTTCTTGGGGACCTTCAATGCTGCAGAAATATTTTGGTACCCTTCCCCAGATCTATGCCTCGATACAATCCTGTCTCGGAGCTCTACGGACAATTTGTTGAACCACATGGCTTAGTTTTTGCTCTGACATGCACTGTCAACTGTGGGACCTAATTTTTAGCCTTTCCAAATGTCCAATCTATTGAACACAGGTGGACTCCAATCAAGTGGTAAAAACATCTCAAGGATGATCAATGGAAACAGGATGCACCTGATATCATGTTTGAGTCTCACAGCAAAGGGTCTGAATACTTATGTAAATAAGGTATTTCTGTAGTTAAACAAAAAAACTATTTTTCCTTTGACATTATGGGTTTATTGTGTGTAGATTGATGAGGAAAACAATTAATTTAATCAATTTTAGAATGAGGCTGTAACGTAAAAAAATGTGGACAACGCCAAGGAGTCTGAATTCTTTCCGAATGCACTGGATAATGTTATCAGAAAACATTTGAAGATGAAATATAGTTTACATGTTGTCAACAATCAAGGCAGACCCGTCTGCTTTGCCCCAAAGTAGCGTTGGTTTGGTTGCTAGACAGCCAACCCGTCCATAGAGGTCTGTGTTGGAGTTCAGCACCATGGACAGCATCATGCCTGCGCAAAGGAGAAGACGGTATGTGAAGTACCATGGACAGAGGCAGATCAACTATAGGAGGTCGATGAGAGAGAGAGAGTAGAGTAGGTTCAGAACCTTGGACAAGGGCAGAGGACAAGGGCAGAGGAGGGGTTGTCAGAGAGTTAGTTCAGGAACCATGGTGAGCAAATTAATTTTATCTGGCTTTGCTGTGGACAGAAAAGCTGACTGAAAAAGTTCTCCCAAGTGCTTAGATAATTTGTTATGTTCACACAGCCACAAAGAAAAATAAAGAAATATATTCACACACGTACCCCTACATACTGACACACTCGTCACACAAATCAGCACAATCACACCCTTTATTCATCCATTCTGTTCCACAAATCATTTACATTGACATGTTAGTCATTTAGCAGACGCTCTTCTCCAGAGTAGTGAGTGCATACATTTTCACACTGGTACCCTGTGGGGATGCGCAATGCTCTTCCAACTGAGCGACACGGGACCACATCCTAGAAATGCTAGCTTGCCTAATGACAAGCTAATTAGGCAACAACTGATGTGTTACATTCCTAATGATATTTTTTTTTTCATTCAGTTCACTGAGGCTACCCAGACACATGCATTACCAGTGGGCCCACATGGCTCTCTGACAGGTTGGGTCAGCTTCAAGGTGTGTGCGTACATTGGGTCTGCAAGCAAGGCTCTCTGACAGCCGAGCTCAATTACAAGGTCAAAGCTACAGCTACGTCCCCAATGAGTGTGTTTCTGTGGATCACTGTCCACAATGTATTAATCATATAATAATCTCTTCTTTTTCATTTCTCCTCCTCTCTCTCTCTCCCCTCCCTACCTACCTATCCTCTACCCCTACATCTCTTACTCCCTCTCTCTCTCCCCTCCCTACCTACCTATCCTCTACCCCTACATCTCTTACTCCCTCTCTCTCTCCCCTCCCTACCTACCTATCCTCTACCCCTACATCTCTTACTCCCTCTCTCTCTCCCCTCCCGACCTACCTATCCTCTACCCCTACATCTCTTACTCCCTCTCTCTCTCCCCTCCCTACCTACCTATCCTCTACCCCTACATCTCTTACTCCCTCTCTCTCTCCCCTACCTACCTATCCTCTACCCCTACATCTTACTCCCTCTCTCTCTCCCCTCCCTACCTACCTATCCTCTACATCTCTTACTCCCTCTCTCTCTCCCGTCCCTACCTACCTATCCTCTACCCCTACATCTCTTACTCCCTCTCTCTCTCTCTCTCTCCCCTCCCTACCTACCTATCCTCTACCCCCACATTTCTTACTCCCTCTCTCTTTCCCACTCCTTCTCTCCCCCTCCCTCTATCTCCCCCTGTCTCAGGTTGGCTACACGAATTGGGAAAGCGTCTGGGCACCCCTTATTTTGTATCTCCCCTGGCCACTCTGGCTCCTGATTTGCTGCACCCTGCAATTGTTGACTCCCTGCATGCCAACAGCAGCCAATGGAATGTGTCCGGGTCGGAGCTGGTGGGGCGAGACTCGTGGAACACCAGCCAATGGAACGTCACGTGGATGGGGGCTGGGGTGGGGGTCAGGGTGGGTCAGGGTGGAGGGATGCTGGGTGGGGGGCCGTCAGTGAGGAGCTCCTATGTGACGTCTCTGTACTTCGCTCTGAGCAGTCTGACCAGTGTGGGCTTCGGAAACGTCTCAGCCAACACAGACTCAGAGAAGATCTTCTCCATCTGCACCATGCTCATAGGAGGTGAGTCCCTGGAGATACAACAGGAACATTATTGGTTAGTGAGAATGTCAGGTTTCAGTGGTGTCAGGGGATAGATAAACCATCTGCTGTGTGCCTCCTCTCCTGTCCCTCTCTGGTGTATTCTGTTTAGAAATAGACCACTGATTCTACAGCTATTCAACAATGCTATGGCATATTGTCATTAGCTAAGACATAACTGAGAGTTCTCTCTCTCTCTATTACAAATGTCATTATGTGCAAATAGTTCAAGTACAAAAGGGAAAATAAATAAATGTAAATATGGGTTGCATTCACACTTCACCGGTGACCTTATCTTGTGGCAACAGGTTTTGTGGCAACAGGCAATATTGCTCCTGTGATGGCACATTGTGGTATTTCCTTCAATAGATATGATGGGAAAATGTGGTTTGTTTTCGAATCCTTTGTGGATCTGTGTAATCTGAGGGAAATATGTATCTCTAATATGGTCATATATTTGGCAGGAGGTTACGAAATGCAGCTTCGTTTCCATCACATTTTGTGGGCAGTGTGCACATAGCCTGCCTTCTCGAGAGCCAGGTCTGCCTATAAAGGCCTTTCTCAATAGCAAGGCTATGCTCACTGAGTCTGTACATAGTCAAAGCGTTCGTTAAGTTTGGGTCAGTGGCAGTGGTCAGGTATTGTGCCACTGTGTACTCTCTGTTTAGGGACAAATAGCATTCTAGTTTGCAAAGAAATGTGTTTTTTGCCAATTTTAACAACACACTTGTTGTTTGTGTACATGGATATTATAACGCTGTATGTTTTTCCCCCAACACCACTTTCCATCAATTTGTATAGCGGACCCTCATGCCAAATTGAGTCAGAAGCTTTTTTGAAATCAATTTGGGTGTGTAGGGTGAATACATGGTCTGTCGTACAATAATTTGTTAAACAGCCAATTGGACATTTGCTCAGTACATTGTTTTCACAAGTTATCTCTGAAATGTTTCAAAATAAAACACCTGAAATATCACATTTACATAAGTATTCAGACCCTTTACTCAGTACTTTGTTGAAGCACCTTTGGCTGTGATTCTTTTCTGCAGATACTCTCAAGCTCTGTCAGGTTTGATGGGGAGCATTGCTGCACAGCTATTTTCAGGTCACTCCAGAGATGTTCGATCGGGTTCAAGTCCAGGCTCTGGCTGGGCCACTCAAAGAGATTCAGAAACTTATCACAAATCCACTCCTGCTTACTCTTGGCTGTGTGTTTAGGGTCGTTGTCCTGTTGGAAGGTGAACCTTCATCCCAGTCTGAGGTCCTGAGCGCTCTGGATCAAAGATCTCTCTGTACTTTGCTCTGTTCATCTTTCCCTCGATCCTGACTAGTCTCCTTGTCACTGCCACTGAAAAAGATCCCCACAGCATGATGCTGCCACCACCATGCTTCACCTTAAGGATGATGCCAGGTTTCCTCCAGATGTGACGCTTGGCATTCAGGCCAAAGAGTTCAATCTTGGTTTCATCAGACCAGATAATCTTGTTTCTCATGGTCTGAGTCTAGGTGCCTTTTGACAAACTCCAAGCGGCCTGTCATGTTCCTTTTACTGAGGAGTGGCTTCTGTCTGGCCACTCTACCATAAAGGCCTGATTGGTGGAGTGCTGCAGAGATGGTTGTCCTTCTGGAAGTTTCTCCCATCTCCACAGAGGAACTCTG
Source organism: Oncorhynchus masou masou (assembly GCF_036934945.1). Lineage (NCBI taxonomy): Eukaryota > Metazoa > Chordata > Actinopteri > Salmoniformes > Salmonidae > Oncorhynchus > Oncorhynchus masou. Next base: position 40,078,465 of record NC_088221.1, on the reverse strand, counting down.
GAGCTCTGTCAGAGTGACCATCAGGTTCTTGGTCACCTCCATGCAGCCAACTCTAGGAAGAGTCTTGGTGGTTTCAAACTTCTTCCATTTAAGAAAGATGGGAGCAGGTGGACTCCAATCAAGTTGTAGAAACAACCTCATGGATTGGTTTTTGGTCTGACATAAACTCTAATAAATTGTGGGACCTTGTATAGACAGGTGTGTGCCTTTCCAAATAATCTCCAATCAATTGAATTTACAACAGGTTGACTGCAATCAAGTTATAGAAACATCTCAAGGATGATCAATGGAAACAGGATGCACTTGAGCTCAATTTCAAGTCTCATGGTAAAGGGTCTGAATACTGAATACTAAAAACCTGTTTTCGCTTTGTCATTATGGGGTATTGTATGTAGATTGCTGAGGATTTTTTTCCCTCAATTTAATCCATTTTAGAATAAAGCTGTAACGTAACAAAATGTGGAAAAAGTCAAGGGATATGAACAGTTTGTACAAACCTACTCATTCCAGGGTTTTTCTTTATTTTTACTATTTTTTACATTTTAGAATAATAGTGAAGATATCAAAACTATGAAATAACACATATGTAGTAACCAAAAAAGTGTTAAACAAAACAAAGTAGATTTTAGATTTTAGATTCTTCAAAGTAGCTACCTTTTGCTTTGATGAAAGTTTTGCACCGTTTTTTTCATCTGTACAAACAATAGTACGCAAGTATAAACACCATGGGACCACGCAGCCATCATACCACCCAGGAAGGAGACGCATTCTGTTTCCTAGAGATGAACTTACTTTGGTGCAAAAAGTGCAAATCAATCCCAGAACAACAGAAAAGGACCTTGTGAAGATGCTAGGAAGAAGCCACTGCTCCAAAACCGCCATACAAAAGGCCAGACTATGGATTGCAACTGCACATGGGGACAAAGGTTGTACTTTTTGGAGAAATGTCCTCTGGTCTGATGAAACAAAAATAGAACTGTTTGGCCATAATGACCATAGTTATGTTTGGAGGAAAAAGGGGGAGGCTTTCAAGCCGAAGAACACCATCCCAACCGTGAAGCACGGCGGTGGCAGCATCATGTTGTGTAGGTGCTTTGCTGCAGGAGTGACTGGTGCACTTCACAAAATAGATGGCATCATGAGGACGGAAAATTAGGTGGATATATTGAAGCAACATCTCAAGACATCAGTCAGAAAGTTAAAGCTTGGTCGCAAATGGGTCTTCCAAATGGACAATGACTCCAAGCATGCTTACAAAGTTGTGGCAAAATGGCTCAAGGACAACAAGTCAAGATATTGGAGTGGCCATGACAAAGCCCTGACCTCAATCCCATAGAAAATGTGTGGGCAGAACTGAAAAGGCGTGTGCAAGCAAGGAGGCCTACAAACCTGACTCAGTTACACCAGCTCTGTCAGGAGGAATGGGCCAAAATTCACCCAACTTGTTGAGGGAAGCTTGTGGAAGGATACCCAAAATGTTTGACCCAAGTTAAACAATTTCAAGGCAATGCTACCAAATACTAATTGAGTGTATGTAAACTTCTGACCCACTGGGAATGTGATGAAAGAAATAAAAGCTCAAATAAATCATTCTCTTTACAATTATTCGCACATTTCACATTCTTAAAATAAAGTGGTGATCCTAACTGACCTAAGACAGCAAATTTTTACTAGGATTAAATGTCAGGAATTGTGAAAAACTGAGTTTAAATGTCTTTGGCTAAGGTGTATGGAATCTTCTGCCTTCAACTGTAGGTCCCCCAGTACCAGGTCCTTCAAATTGCTCATGGATGCTCTCTATGCCATAGAGTTTTAGTGAATGCAGGCTTAGACTACATCTCCCATGAGGCCACACCACAGAGAACAAGCACTTTCCTGGTCCCATTTCGGGATGATTAAAAATGGAAACATTCTCCTCAGATTTAAAAACAGCAACGTTTTGGTAGTAAACTGACTTTTCTAGGGCTTCTTGCAAATGGAACAACTGTCAATAATGTAACTAGAGAGTGGTGAATGTTTGCATGCCAAATGGCACCCCATTTCACATGGTACCCTATGGGCCCTGATCAAAAGTGGTTCACTATTTAGGAAATAGGGGGCCATTTGGCATGCTGTACTTCCAGTCTAGTTCTTATTTAGTTAGAGTGGGGCAGTAAAGGTCTGATTCATGAGATAGAGATGTGGTGATTTTTAGGGGTGGGTGCATTGATGAGAGAGGACATATTCTCAGGCCACTTTAAAACCAAGTGTGGCAGCCACTTAGACACACCCACACAACCCCCCCCCCCCTCCTAGACACACAACCACATACACACATACAGTAAATCCTGCCCATTGGCTCATTAGAATATGTACAGTAAATATGTAAAAATAGGACATTTGTTTAACCTGCCCTGCCTGGAGAGTTGAGGTTTAAACACAGCCGAACTAGCTCCAGTCCTATACTATAACGTAATTGTGACGATATGCCAGACAGATGGAGAGCATTGACTGAAACAGAGAGAGACAGTCTCACAGGGAGAAACAATAGGCATACACAACAACCTTTCTACCCAGAACCAGACTGTTACACAATAACAATGACAATGATGAAACCATCCAGGATCATTGGACCGGGATAATCACTGTCTGTCTAATGGTTCAGGGGAGCGTCTGGCCCTGTCCATGTGGCTGCTTCAATTGGCTCTAATAGTTAACAATCCATGTACACACACACTTCAACAACCTTGTTAGCGGCGCCTCCCTCAGACACACACCCTCACACTCAACCTCAATCACTGATGTAAACACACACACACACACACACACACATTCTTGCAAACCCCCAAACAACCAAAGTGTTCTGTTCCATCAGTGCAGAGTGAGTGTGTGTGTGCAGCTCTCAGACTGCAGATCAGATCACTGTCAGACTGGAACCTCATCTCCTCCCCCCTCCGCAGTAGCTGTCAGCATGGAGAGAGAGAGAGAGAGAGAGAGAGAGAGAGAGAGAGAGAGAGAGAGAGAGAGGGGAGAAGAGAGAGAGAGAGAGGGGAGAGAGAGAGAGAGAGAGAGAGAGAGAGAGAGAGAGAGAGAGGAGAAGAGGAGAGAGAGAGAGTGGAGAGGATGAGAGATGGGGGGGGAATAGAGAGAGAGAAAGGGAGAGCGAGAGAGAGAGAAAGGGAGAGAGAGCGAGAGAGAGAGAAAGGGAGAGCTAGAGAGAGAGAAAGGGAGAGAGAGAGAGAGAGAGCGAAGCAGTGAGATTGGCACATTTCTATTTTGGCAGGGGTATGCTATTGAAGTGCTGTGAGCAGTGAACCTCCTTTAAGTATGACTGACAGCTATTTTCCGAGCTTGGTACATAAGATTATTGTGCATCTAATATCTATATACAGTGCCTTGCGAAAGTATTCGGCCCCCTTGAACTTTGCGACCTTTTGCCACATTTCAGGCTTCAAACATAAAGATATAAAACTGTATTTTTTTGTGAAGAATCAACAACAAGTGGGACACAATCATGAAGTGGAACGACATTTATTGGATATTTCAAACTTTTTTAACAAATCAAAAACTGAAAAATTGGGCGTGCAAAATTATTCAGCCCCTTTACTTTCAGTGCAGAAAACTCTCTACAGCCTTTTGTCTTCTTGGGTATGACGCTACAAGCTTGGCACACCTGTATTTGGGGAGTTTTTCCCATTCTTCTCTACAGATCCCCTGAAGCTCTGTCAGGTTGAATGGGGAGTGTCGTTGCACAGCTATTTTCAAGTCCAGGCTCTGGCTGGGCTACTCAAGGACATTCAGAGACTTGTCCCGAAGCCACTCCTGCGTTGTCTTGGCTGTGTGCTTAAGGTTGCTCTCCTGTTGGAAGGTGAACCTTCGCCCCAGTCTGAGGTCCTGAGCGTTCTGGAGCAGGTTTTCATCAATGATCTCTCTGTACTTTTCTCCATTCATCTTTCCCTCGATCCTGACTAGTCTCCCAGTCCCTGCAGCTGAAAAACATCCCCACAGCATGATGCTACCACCACCATGCTTCACTGTGGATGGGGATGGTGTCAGGTTTCCTCCAGACGTGACGCTTGGCATTCAGGCCAAAGAGTTCAATCTTGGTTTCATCAGACCAGATAATCTTGTTTCTCATGGTCTGAGAGTCCTTTAGGTGACTTTTGGAAAATTCCAAGTGGGCTGTCATGTGCCTTTTACTGAGGAGTGTCTTCCGTCTGGCCACTCTACCTTAAAGGCCTGATCGGTGAAGTGCTGCAGAGTAGAAGAGTCTTGGTGGTTCCGAATGTCTCCATTTCAGAATGATGGAGGCCACTGTGTTGTTGGGGAGCTTCAATGCTTCAAAAATGTTTTGGTGCCCTTCCCCAGATCTGTGCCTCGACACAATCCTGTCTCGGAGCTCTACGGACAATTCCTTCGACTTCCTGGCTTGGTTTTTGCTCTGACATGTACTGTCAACTGTGTGTGCCTTTCCAAATCATATCCAATCAACTGAATTTACCACAGGGTGAACTCCAAACAAGTTGTAGAAACATCTCAAGGATGATCAATGGAAACAGGATGCACCTGAGCTACATTTCAAGCAAAGGGTCTGAATACTTATGTAAATAAGGTATCTGTTTTTTTGTTTTTTGTATAAATCAGTTTTTTCTTTGTCATTATGGGGTATTATGTGTAGATTAATGAGGGAAAAAGGTGTTTATCCCCTTCCCCTTTTCCATTTTTGGAAAATGAAAAGGGGTCTGAATACTTTCCGAATGCACTGTATATGAAACTGTTTTCTGTTTCTATCGTTATGTATTAATATAATACTGATTCTGCATTTGAACACATACACACACACATACATACATATATACACACACACACACACACACACACACACACACACACACACACACACACACACACACACACACACACACACACACACACACACACACACACACACACACACACACACACACACACACACACACACACACACAGATACACACACACACACACACACACACATAGATACACACACACACACATTAACCAGTCCTTGTCCCTCTGCCTCCAGCCCTGATGCATGCGGTGGTGTTTGGTAACGTGACCGCCATCATTCAGAGGATGTACTCTCGGCGCTCCCTCTACCACACCCGTACCAAGGACCTGAAGGACTTTATCCGGGTCCACCGCCTGCCCAAAGCCCTGGAGCAACGCATGCTGGAGTGTTTCCAGACCACCTGGTCAGTCAACAACGGCATCGACGTCAGTGAGGTGGGTTAGAACAATAGAAGTCTCTCACTGTCACTCACGCCTTGCTCTCACTGTCTCTCTGTCACACCTTGCTCTCACTGTCTCTCTCTGTCACTCACGCCTTGCTCTCACTGTCACTCACGCCTTGCTCTCACTGTCTCTCTGTCACTCACACCTTGCTCTCACTGTCACTCACGCCTTGCTCTCACTGTCTCTCTGTCACTCACGCCTTGCTCTCACTGTCACTCACGCCTTGCTCTCACTGTCTCTCTCTGTCACTCACGCCTTGCTCTCACTGACTCTCACGTCTATGCTCTCACTGACTCTCACGTCTATGCTCTCACTGACTCTCACGTCTATGCTCTCACTGACTCTCACACCTTCACTCTCACTGTCTCTTCTCTTTCCCCTCTCTCTCTCTCCTCGATCTTTCTTCTCTCTCTCAATCTCGCTCTTCTCTATCTCTTCTCTCTCTCTCTTCTTTCGCTCTGTCTTGTTTTCTTTTCAATGCTGCTGTTGGTTCCTCCTGTGTTGATTCTTCTGTCAGTTCTTTTCTCAAGTCCTATCACTTGTTTTGCCTGTCTTCCCCCTGTGCCACCTCTTCAACTTTCCATCTCATCTGTCAATCCCCTCTGTCCCAACTCAATCGCTCATATTCGATTCCCTTTCTCATTTTGCTTCACTAGTTGTTGAAGGACTTCCCAGATGAGCTGAGGGCAGACATCGCCATGCACCTGAACAAGGAGCTGCTGCAGCTGTCTCTGTTTGAGTCGGCCAGTAGGGGGTGTCTGCGCTCCCTGTCCCTCATCATCAAGACGTCGTTCTGCGCCCCAGGGGAGTATCTCATCCGCCAGGGAGACGCCCTGCAGGCCATCTACTTTGTCTGCTCTGGGTCCATGGAGGTGCTGAAGGACAACACTGTGCTGGCTATACTGGGTAAGGAAACTTAGGGCACACACACACACAGACAGACACACACACACACACACACAGACAGGCACACACACACACACACAGACAGGCACACACACACACGCACACACACATGCACACACACACACACGTCGTTGGAAAAGTAATTCATGGCCACGTAATGAAATAACAAATTAACTTTCAAGTACCCTGACCTACACACACATGCACAGACACACGTGCACAGACACACGTGCACAGACACACGTGCACAGACACACGTGCACACACAGAGTTGAGTGTGTGACAGACTGACAAAGGATCATTTCCCAGTAGACTGGCCAAAGTCGAGTCAATTTCACAGAGGTGACGTTCACTCAGACAGACCTGGAGACTGGGAGGAGAACTAGCTGATGTGGAAACTAGGAACATGAAGGAGATGAGAGAAGGAGGAAAAAGAGAAGGAAAGGCTAGAGATGTTCTGTTTGATTCAAGTAAGAGAGATAAGAGAACAAAAAGAACCACAAAAAAATGTAAAAAACAAACATGTGACTGAATAAAATAACATCACATAGGCAGGAATCAGTATCTGCTTCACCTCCCACGGCTTCCCCTCCCACGGCTTCCCCTCCCACGGCTTCCCCTCCCACGGCTTCACCTCCCACGGCTTCACCTCCCACGGCTTCCCCTCCCACGGCTTCACCTCCCACGGCTTCACCTCCCACGGCTTCACCTCCCACGGCTTCACCCCACGGCTCCCACGGCTTCACCTCCCACGGCTTCCCTCCCACGGCTCCCACGGCTTCCCCTCCCACGGCTTCCCCTCCCACGGCTTCCCTCCCACGGCTTCCCCTCCCACGGCTTCCCCTCCCACGGCTTCCCCTCCCACGGCTTCCCCTCCCACGGCTTCACCTCCCACGGCTTCACCTCCCACGGCTTCCCCTCCCACGGCTTCCCTCCCACGGCCTCCCCTCCCACGGCCCCCCTCCCACGGCTTCCCCCCCCTCCCACGGCTTCCCCTCCCACGGCCTTCCCTCCCACGGCTTACCCTCCCACGGCTTCCCTCCCACGGCTTCATCTTCCACGGCTTCACCTCCCACGGCTCCCCCTCCCACGGCTTCCCCTCCCGGCCTTCCCTCCACGGCTTCCCCTCCCACGGCTTCATCCCACGGCTTCACCTCCCACGGCTTCCCCTCCCACGGCTCCCCCTCCCACGGCTTTCCCTCCCACGGCTTCACCTCCCACGGCTTTTCCTCCCACGGCTTCATCTTCCACGGCTTCACCTCCCACGGCTTCACCTCCCACGGCTCCCTCCCACGGCTTCCCCGGCTTCATCTTCCACGGCTCCCCCTCCCACGGCTCCCCCTCCCACGGCTTCCCTCCATTCCCTCCCACGGCTTCATCTTCCACGGCTCATCTTCCACGGCCACCTCCATTCCCTCCCACGGCTTCACCTCCCACGGCTCCCCCTCCCACGGCTTCCCCTCCCACGGCTTCCCTCCCACGGCTTCCCCTCCCACGGCTTCACCTCCCACGGCTTCCCCCCACGGCTCCCTCCCACGGCTTCCCTCCCACGGCTTCACCTCCCACGGCTTCACCTCCCACGGCTTCATCTTCCACGGCTTCATCTTCCACGGCTTCATCTTCCACGGCTTCATCTTCCACGGCTTCCCCTCCCACGGCTTCCCCTCCCACGGCTTCACCTCCCACGGCTTCCCCTCCCACGGCTTCACCTTCCACGGCTTCACCTCCCACGGCTTCACCTTCCACGGCTTCCCCTCCCACGGCAGATTTGAACACTGATTAGTGGCTAAATTGGAAAACAGTGGCTGTACAGTAACATGCTATACATGACGCCAGACCTCAGTGGCTGTACAGTAACATGCTATACATGACGCCAGAGCTCAGTGGCTGTACAGTAACATGCTATACATGACGTCAGACCTCAGTGGCTGTACAGTAACATGCTATACATGACGCCAGACCTCAGTGGCTGTACAGTAACATGCTATACATGACGCCAGACCTCAGTGTCTGTACAGTAACATGCTATACATGACGTCAGAGCTCAGTGGCTGTACAGTAACATGCTATACATGACGCCAGACCTCAGTGGCTGTACAGTAACATGCTATACATGACGCCAGACCTCAGTGGCTGTACAGTAACATGCTATACATGACGCCAGACCTCAGTGGCTGTACAGTAACATGCTATACATGACGCCAGACCTCAGTGGCTGTACAGTAACATGCTATACATGACGCCAGAGCTCAGAGTCTCCACTTCACAGCTCTCTATGGGTTTTGATGATGAAGATGTAGATTAATGTTTTGTTGTCTGAGTGAGGGAAAGATGTAGATTAATGTTTTGTTGTCTGAGTGAGGGAAAGATGTAGATTAATGTTTTGTTGTCTGAGTGAGGGAAAGATGTAGATTAATGTTTTGTTGTCTGAGTGAGGGAAAGATGTAGATTAATGTTTTGTTGTCTGAGTGAGGGAAAGATGTAGATTAATGTTTTGTTGTCTGAGTGAGGGAAAGAAGTAGATTAATGTTTTGTTGTCTGAGTGAGGGAAAGATGTAGATTAATGTTTTGTTGTCTGAGTGAGGGAAAGACTGTAGATTACAAGGACTCAATGTATTTAGCAAAATGAGAAGATTAGAATGAATACCGCTTTGATGTCATACAAGCAAGCCAAGCACCCAGGAGTCCAAATGTGCACTTCACATTTCCATATCATAAAACTCATGTGATATACAGTGTGAAGGTTCATGGTCACTATGTTTGATGAATAGTTACAAGATGACATGGCGTTATACCCTGGGTTGTCCTGAACAGGAAGAGACCATGTTGGTTGTATTGTGAAGTATCTGAATGCACTCATGATTCAATTCTATGCAACCGAAATGCCCATCTGCTTCTCTGAACTGCCTGGTGAAAGAATAACACTGTAAGATGTTGTTTTATAACCTAGCCAGTCATGTTGGCAAGAGAACGAGCTTTCAAATGATGCCCACCTGACCCAGATTGTGATTTATAATGGACCGTTTTTGGATTGCGTAAACAGCAACAGTAACTGTGTGATGGCAGGGATGCAGGGCTGTGTTCCAAAGAATACAACCACAACGACGCTTTGCTCTAGTTCCTCAATGGCACCGCCAGGACAGCTCAAAAAAGCACCTTATCGTTTAAGACTTCTTTGAGTCATAAAAGTGCATTGAAATTGAGTAGGTACTGTGCACACTTTGGAGAGGTGTGGCCACTTGGAAACATCCGTTTCCACCAAACATCACACAAACCATTGTCAGAACATTCTTATCATGTTACTGATTGTATCCAGAGTATTTTTAGATTTCGTTATCAACAAATGTGCCGACCAGTACAGCTACTGTAAAATGCACACCAAATTAACGGTGTAATGTTTTGGATTCAGTCTTGTCAGGTGAACTGTTGTCCTCACCTTTCCTCTAATCATTTCCCATAATCCCCAAACTGTTCCCTTTTTAATTGCTGCCATGGTTTTGCATATGCTTTCCATAATTGTTCAATTTAGCCCTATCCATATAAGCCAGTTCCCACATGTGTAAGGAGTTAAGGTGATATTGTGTGTAAATCTTTCTCTATGCCACAGTGTCAGACAGATAGAAGAAGGTCTGAAACACAGGGCTGGTAGATGTCTGTATGTACTGCTGACTGCTCTGCTGTGACATGTGAAGACATTCAAATAACACACACACACAGTCACACACACAGTCACACACACACACACACACACACACACACACACACACACACACACACACACACACACACACACACACACACACACACACACACACAGTCACACACAGACACACACAGACACACACTGTCACACACACACAGTCACACACACACATACACAGTCACACACACACAGTCACACACACACAGTCACACACACAGTCACACACACAGTCACACACACACAGTCACACAGTCACACACACAGTCACACACACAGTCACACACAGTCACACACACACACAGGGTTGAGGCTGCGGCTGTCTTCCTTCCTCCAAACATGGCTTCCACAGTGCCTGACAGCCCTTAACTGCTGCTCTACACAACTGTCCAACAATCACACAACTATAGAACACACACACACACACACACACACACACACACACACACAGTCACACACAGTCACACACTGTCACACACACACAAACTCAACATGTAGAATCTCTCAGGAGGATCCTCTTGATCCTCACACGCAAACTCAACACCTAGATAAGACTCACAGGCTTAGTGTCACACACACACACACACACACACACCACACACACACACACACACACACACACACACACACACACACACACACACACACAGGCTTAATCAATACAATTTCCCCCCACATTTTCTCTGTTTAGGTTGTAAATTATGCACAGTAATCCTCCTACCTCCAGTGAGAAGAGCCACCTATCCTTCCTGTCCCTGTAGACACCTTATATCAGACCACACACATAGTCTTCTTATCTAACCACACATGACACATGGCTTATAGAACCACATAACTTCTCCGTTAAGACTGCAATATGCTGTACATACACATGCAGTCTGCAGTAGGCTGGAAATATGTTTCTGCCACACTCTGCTCTGTAAAGAACACCAGCTAAATGAAGGGGTACCATCACTTGAAACTCCTTCACCAGGGATACTCAAATCAGGGCTCAAAGGTTAGCAGTGTTGCTGCTGGTTTTCTTCTTTCCCTGGAAGTGAAACCTGAATCAGTCCCTGATTAGAGGGGAAGGGTTGGAATCCAGCAGTGCTGCGGACCTCGAGGCCCTGCTCCTCACCTCAATGTTAAAGTCAAAAACATGTTTCCATTTTTAATGATCTTAAAAGTGGTACATGTGGGACATCATCGCATCACATGAGGAAACTAAGCAGCTATTTTGATGCTCACTGCTAGCGTACTTCATTACACTGGACCTCCATCATTACACTGGACCTCCATCATTACACTGGACCTCCATCATTACACTGGACCTCCATCATTACACTGGACCTCCATCATTACACTGGACCTCCATCATTACACTGGACCTTTATCATTACACTGGACCTTTATCATTACACTGGACCTTTATCATTACACTGGACCTCCATCATTACACTGGACCTCCATCATTACACTGGACCTCCATCATTACACTGGACCTCCATCATTACACTGGACCTTTATCATTACAATGGACCCCATCATTACACTGGACCCCATCATTACACTGGACCTTTATCCTTACACTGGACCTCCATCATTACACTGGACCTTTATCATTACACTGGACCTCCATCATTACACTGGACCTCCATCATTACACTGGACCTCCATCATTACACTGGACTCCCATCATTACACTGGACTCCCATCATTACACTGGACCTCCATCATTACACTGGACCTCCATCATTACACTGGACCTCCATCATTACACTGGACCTCCATCATTACACTGGACCTTTATCATTACACTGGACCTCCATCATTACACTGGACCTCCATCATTACACTGGACCTCCATCATTACACTGGACTCCCATCATTACACTGGACCTCCATCATTACACTGGACATCCATCATTACACTGGACCTTTATCATTACACTGGACCTCCATCATTACACTGGACCTCCATCATTACACTGGACTCCCATCATTACACTGGACCTTTATCATTACACTGGACATCCATCATTACACTGGACCTTTATCATTACACTGGACCTTTATCATTACACTGGACCTTTATCATTACACTGGACGTTTATCATTACACTGGACATCCATCATTACACTGGACCTCCATCATTACACTGGACCTCCATCATTACACTGGACCTCCATCATTACACTGGACCTCCATCATTACACTGGACCTCCATCATTACACTGGACCTCCATCATTACACTGGACCTTTATCATTACACTGGACCTTTATCATTACACTGGACCTCCATCATTACACTGGACCTTTATCATTACACTGGACCTCCATCATTACACTGGACCTCCATCATTACACTGGACCTCCATCATTACACTGGACCTCCATCATTACACTGGACCTCCATCATTACACTGGACCTCCATCATTACACTGGACTCCATCATTACACTGGACCTTTATCATTACACTGGACCTCCATCATTACACTGGACCTCCATCATTACACTGGACCTTTATCATTACACTGGACTCCCATCATTACACTGGACCTCCATCATTACACTGGACCTCCATCATTACACTGGACCTTTATCATTACACTGGACCTTTATCATTACACTGGACCTCCATCATTACACTGGACCTTTATCATTACACTGGACCTTTATCATTACACTGGACCTCCATCATTACACTGGACCTCCATCATTACACTGGACCTCCATCATTACACTGGACCTCCATCATTACACTGGACTCCCATCATTACACTGGACTCCCATCATTACACTGGACCTTTATCATTACACTGGACCTCCATCATTACACTGGACCTTTATCATTACACTGGACCTCCATCATTACACTGGACCTCCATCATTACACTGGACCTCCATCATTACACTGGACCTCCATCATTACACTGGACCTCCATCATTACACTGGACCTCCATCATTACACTGGACCTCATATCATTACACTGGACCTCCATCATTACACTGGACCTCCATCATTACACTGGACCTTTATCATTACACTGGACCTTTATCATTACACATCCATAATTACACTGGACCTCCATCATTACACTGGACCTCCATCATTACACTGGACCTTTATCATTACACTGGACCTTTATCATTACACTGGACCTCCATCATTACACTGGACCTTTATCATTACACTGGACCTCCATCATTACACTGGACCTCCATCATTACACTGGACCTTTATCATTACACTGGACCTTTATCATTACACTGGACCTCCATCATTACACTGGACCTCCATCATTACACTGGACCTCCATCATTACACTGGACCTCCATCATTACACTGGACTCCCATCATTACACTGGACTCCCATCATTACACTGGACTCCCATCATTACACTGGACCTCCATCATTACACTGGACCTTTATCATTACACTGGACCTTTATCATTACACTGGACCTCCATCATTACACTGGACGTTTATCATTACACTGGACCTCCATCATTACACTGGACCTCCATCATTACACTGGACCTTTATCATTACACTGGACTCCCATCATTACACTGGACCTCCATCATTACACTGGACCTCCATCATTACACTGGACCTTTATCATTACACTGGACCTTTATCATTACACTGGACCTTTATCATTACACTGGACCTCCATCATTACACTGGACCTTTATCATTACACTGGACCTTTATCATTACACTGGACCTCATTATCATCATTACACTGGACCTCCATCATTACACTGGACCTTTATCATTACACTGGACCTCCATCATTACACTGGACCTCCATCATTACACTGGACCTTTATCATTACACTGGACCTCCATCATTACACTGGACCTCCATCATTACACTGACCTTTATCATTACACTGGACTCCCATCATTACACTGGACCTCCATCATTACACTGGACCTTTATCATTACACTGGACCTTTATCATTACACTGGACCTTTATCATTACACTGGACCTCCATCATTACACTGGACCTTTATCATTACACTGGACCTTTATCATTACACTGGACCTCCATCATTACACTGGACCTCCATCATTACACTGGACCTCCATCATTACACTGGACCTCCATCATTACACTGGACTCCCATCATTACACTGGACTCCCATCATTACACTGGACCTTTATCATTACACTGGACCTCAATCATTACACTGGACCTCCATCATTACACTGGACCTCCATCATTACACTGGACCTCCATCATTACACTGGACCTTTATCATTACACTGGACGTTTATCATTACACTGGACATCCATCATTACACTGGACCTCCATCATTACACTGGACCTCCATCATTACACTGGACTCCCATCATTACACTGGACCCCATCATTACACTGGACCTTTATCATTACACTGGACCTCCATCATTACACTGGACCTCCATCATTACACTGGACCTCCATCATTACACTGGACCTCCATCATTACACTGGACCTTTATCATTACACTGGACCTCCATCATTACACTGGACCTCCATCATTACACTGGACCTTTATCATTACACTGGACCTTTATCATTACACTGGACCTCCATCATTACACTGGACCTTTATCATTACACTGGACCTCCATCATTACACTGGACCTTTATCATTACACTGGACCTTTATCATTACACTGGACCCCATCATTACACTGGACCTTTATCATTACACTGGACCTTTATCATTACACTGGACCTTTATCATTACACTGGACCTCCATCATTACACTGGACCTTTATCATTACACTGGACCTCCATCATTACACTGGACCTCCATCATTACACTGGACCTCCATCATTACACTGGACCTTTATCATTACACTGGACCTCTATCATTACACTGGACCTTTATCATTACACTGGACCTCTATCATTACACTGGACCTCCATCATTACACTGGACCTCCATCATTACACTGGACCTCCATCATTACACTGGACCTCCATCATTACACTGGACCTCCATCATTACACTGGACCTCCATCATTACACTGGACTTCCATCATTACACTGGACCTCCATCATTACACTGGACCTCCATCATTACACTGGACCTCCATCATTACACTGGACCTCCATCATTACACTGGACTTCCATCATTACACTGGACCTCCATCATTACACTGGACCTCCATCATTACACTGGATCTTTATCATTACACTGGACCTCCATCATTACACTGGACCTCCATCATTACACTGGACCTCCATCATTACACTGGACCTCCATCATTACACTGGACCTCCATCATTACTGGAGTCCCATCATTACACTGGACCTCCATCATTACACTGGACCTCCATCATTACACTGGACCTCCATCATTACTGGACCTTTATCATTACACTGGACCTCCATCATTACACTGGACCTTTATCATTACACTGGACCTTTATCATTACACTGGACCTTTATCATTACACTGGACCTCCATCATTACACTGGACCTCCATCATTACACTGGACCTCCATCATTACACTGGACCTTTATCATTACACTGGACCTTTATCATTACACTGGACCTCCATCATTACACTGGACCTTCCATCATTACACTGGACCTCCATCATTACACTGGACCTCCATCATTACACTGGACCTCCATCATTACACTGGACCTTTATCATTACACTGGACCTTTATCATTACACTGGACCTCCATCATTACACTGGACCTCCATCATTACACTGGACCTTTATCATTACACTGGACCTTTATCATTACACTGGACCTCCATCATTACACTGGACCTCCATCATTACACTGGACCTCCATCATTACACTGGACCTCCATCATTACACTGGACTTGGACCCCATCATTACACTGGACCTCCATCATTACACTGGACCTCCATCATTACTCTGGACTCCCATCATTACACTGGACCTCCATCATTACACTGGACCTCCATCATTACACTGAACCTTTATCATTACACTGGACTCCCATCATTACACTGGACTCCCATCATTACACTGGACCTCCATCATTACACTGGACCTTTATCATTACACTGGACGTTTATCATTACACTGGACCTCCATCATTACACTGGACGTTTATCATTACACTGGACCTCCATCATTACACTGGAACTCCATCATTACACTGGACCTTTATCATTACACTGGACCTTTATCATTACACTGGACCTCCATCATTACACTGGACCTCTATCATTACACTGGACCTTTATCATTACACTGGACCTCTCATTACACTGGACCTCCATCATTACACTGGACCTCCATCATTACACTGGACCTCCATCATTACACTGGACCTCCATCATTACACTGGACCTTTATCATTACACTGGACCTCCATCATTACACTGGACCTCCATCATTACACTGGACCTCCATCATTACACTGGACCTCCACCATTACTCTGGACTCCCATCATTACACTGGACCTTTATCATTACACTGGACCTTTATCATGACACTGGAACTACATCATTACACTGGACCTCCATCATTACACTGGACCTTTATCATTACACTGGACGTTTATCATTACACTGGACGTTTATCATTACACTGGACCTCCATCATTACACTGGACTCCCATCATTACACTGGACCTCCATCATTACACTGGACTTCCATCATTACACTGGACCTCCATCATTACACTGGACCTTTATCATTACACTGGACCTTTATCATTACACTGGACCTCCATCCTTACACTGGACCTCCATCATTGCACTGGACCTTTATCATTACACTGGACCTTTATCATTACACTGGACCTTTATCATTACACTGGACTCCCATCATTACACTGGACTCCCATCATTACACTGGACCTTTATCATTACACTGGACGTTTATCATTACACTGGACGTTTATCATTACACTGGACCACCATCATTACACTGGACCTTTATCATTACACTGGACCTCCATCATTACACTGGACCTCCATCATTACACTGGACCTCCATCATTACACTGGACCTTTATCATTACACTGGACCTCCATCATTACACTGGACCTTTATCATTACACTGGACCTCCATCATTACACTGGACCTCCATCATTACACTGGACCTCCATCATTACACTGGACCTCCATCATTACACTGGACCTTTATCATTACACTGGACCTCTATCATTACACTGGACCTTTATCATTACACTGGACCTCTATCATTACACTGGACCTCCATCATTACACTGGACCTCCATCGTTACACTGTGCCTTTATCATTACACTGGACCTTTATCATTACACTGGACCTTTATCATTACACTGGACCTCCATCATTACACTGGACCTTTATCATTACACTGGACCTTTATCATTACACTGGACCTTTATCATTACACTGGACTCCCATCATTACACTGGACCTTTATCATTACACTGGACCTTTATCATTACACTGGACCTTTATCATTACACTGGACCTCCATCATTACACTGGACCTTTATCATTACACTGGACCTCCATCATTACACTGGACCTCCATCATTACACTGGACCTCCATCATTACACTGGACCTCCATCATTACACTGGACCTTATCATTACACTGGACCTCCATCATTACACTGGACCTCCATCATTACACTGGACCTTTATCATTACACTGGACCTTTATCATTACACTGGACGTTTATCATTACACTGGACCTCCATCATTACACTGGACCTCCATCATTACACTGGACTTCCATCATTACACTGGACCTCCATCATTACACTGGACCTTTATCATTACACTGGACCTTTATCATTACACTGGACCTTTATCATTACACTGGACCTTTATCATTACACTGGACTTCCATCATTACACTGGACCTTTATCATTACACTGGACTTCCATCATTACACTGGACCTCCATCATTACACTGGACCTTTATCATTACACTGGACCTTTATCATTACACTGGACCTTTATCATTACACTGGACTTCCATCATTACACTGGACCTTTATCATTACACTGAACCTTTATCATTACACTGGACCTCCATCATTACACTGGACCTTTATCATTACACTGGACCTTTATCATTACACTGGACCTTTATCATTACACTGGACCTTTATCATTACACTGGACGTTTATCATTACACTGGACCTCCATCATTACACTGGACCTCCATCATTACACTGGACTCCCATCATTACACTGGACCTCCATCATTACACTGGACTTCCATCATTACACTGGACCTCCATCATTACACTGGACCTTTATCATTACACTGGACCTTTATCATTACACTGGACCTCCATCATTACACTGGACCTCCATCATTACACTGGACCTTTATCATTACACTGGACCTTTATCATTACACTGGACTCCCATCATTACACTGGACCTTTATCATTACACTGGACCTTTATCATTACACTGGACCTTTATCATTACACTGGACCTTTATCATTACACTGGACCTCCATCATTACACTGGACGTTTATCATTACACTGGACGTTTATCATTACACTGGACCTCCATCATTACACTGGACGTTTATCATTACACTGGACCTTTATCATTACACTGGACCTCCATCATTACACTGGACCTCCATCATTACACTGGACCTCCATCATTACACTGGACCTTTATCATTACACTGGACCTTTATCATTACACTGGACCTTTATCATTACACTGGACCTTTGTCATTACACTGGACCTTTATCATTACACTGGACCTTTATCATTACACTGGACCTCCATCATTACACTGGACCTTTATCATTACACTGGACCTTTATCATTACACTGGACTCCCATCATTACAACTGGACCTTTATCATTACACTGGACCTTTATCATTACACTAGACCTTTATCATTACACTGGACCTTTATCATTACACTGGACCTTTATCATTACACTGGACCTTTATCATTACACTGGACCTTTATCATTACACTGGACCTTTATCATTACACTGGACCTTTATCATTACACTGGACCTTTATCATTACACTGGACCTCCATCATTACACTGGACCTCCATCATTACACTGGACCTCCATCATTACACTGGACCTTTATCATTACACTGGACCTCTATCATTACACTGGACCTCCATCATTACACTGGACCTCCATCATTACACTGGACCTTTATCATTACACTGGACCTTTATCATTACACTGGACCTTTATCATTACACTGGACCTCCATCATTACACTGGACCTCCATCATTACACTGGACTTCCATCATTACACTGGACCTCCATCATTACACTGGACCTTTATCATTACACTGGACCTTTATCATTACACTGGACCTTTATCATTACACTGGACTTCCATCATTACACTGGACCTTTATCATTACACTGGACTCCCATCATTACACTGGACCTCCATCGTTACACTGTGCCTTTATCATTACACTGGACCTTTATCATTACACTGGACCTTTATCATTACACTGGACCTCCATCATTACACTGGACCTTTATCATTACACTGGACCTTTATCATTACACTGGACCTTTATCATTACACTGGACCTTTATCATTACACTGGACTCCCATCATTACACTGGACCTTTATCATTACACTGGACGTTTATCATTACACTGGACGTTTATCATTACACTGGACCTCCATCATTACACTGGACCTTTATCATTACACTGGACCTCCATCATTACACTGGACCTCCATCATTACACTGGACCTCCATCATTACACTGGACCTTTATCATTACACTGGACCTCTATCATTACACTGGACTCCATCATCACTGGACCTCCATCATTACACTGGACCTTTATCATTACACTGGACCTTTATCATTACACTGGACCTTTATCATTACACTCATTTATCAACTGGACCTTTATCATTACACTGGACCTCCATCATTACACTGGTCTCCCATCATTACACTGGACCTCCATCATTACACTGGACCTTTATCATTACACTGGACCTTTATCATTACACTGGACTCCCATCATTACACTGGACCTTTATCATTACACTGGACCTTTATCATTACACTGGACTCCCATCATTACACTGGACCTTTATCAATACACTGGACCTTTACATTATAACTGGACCTTTATCATTACAACTGGACCTTTATCATTACACTGGACCTCCATCATTACACTGGACTTCCACCATTACACTGGACTCCCATCATTACAACTGGACCTTTATCATTACACTGGACCTTTATCATTACACTGGACCTTTATCATTATACTGGACCTTTATCATTACACTGGACCTTTATCATTCCACTGGACCTTTATCATTACACTGGACCTTTATCATTACACTGGACCTTTATCATTACACTGGACCTTTATCATTACACTGTTAAAGATTCTTTTGGTCCTGGACTTTGCGCTCTGGTACCACTTGCCGTGTTGTAACAGCGAGAACAGTCTACGACTTGGGTGACTGGAGTTTTTTTTTTGGGCCTTCCTCTGACACCGCCTAGAATAAAGGTTCTGGATGGCAGGAAGCTTTTGTAATTTAATTGAATTGAATTTATTGACCCCAGTGATGTACTGGGCCGTACGCACTACCTTCTGTCGCGCCTTGTGGTCAGATGCTGAGCAGTTGCCATAGCAGGCGGTGAAGGATGCTTTCGAAGGTGCATCTGTAGAACTTTTTGAGGCTCTGGGTACCCATGCCAAATCCTTTCAGTCTCCTGAGGGGGAAAAGGTGTTGTCATGCCCTCTCCACCACTGGGCCATTATAGTTTGTTGGTGATGTGGACGCCAAGGAACTTGAAACTCTCGACCCGTTCCACTACAGCCCCATTGATGTTAATGGGGGCCTGTTCGGATCGCCTTTTCCTGTAGTCCACGATCAGCTCCTTTATCTTGTTCACATTGAGGGAGAGGTTGTTGTCCTGTCACCACGCTGCCAGGTCTCTCACCTCCTCCCAATAAGCTGTTGTTGGTGATCAGACCTATCACTGGTGTAAAATACTGTATGTGCATAATGATGATGGGTGTGTGTTTGTGCAAATCCATACGTGGAAGGCCAGGAGCAGAAGTGTGTAAGTGTTTGAGGGTGATGACATGAGCAAGAATAAGATCACAGACACGTGTATGTGTCTGTCTGGAACTGGAGAATGATGATATTCAAGGCTGCACTTACAGGAAAAGTCTGTCTGTCTGTCTCTCTGTCTGAAGAGATAAGCAAGCAGACACTGTGTCTACTGGTGTGTGAGTCTGCGTGCTTGGACTGCTTAGTGGTAAGCTTAAGAAGCAATATTATATATAATAATATATAATTATGTTGACAAAAGTTTTGTGATACTACTAGGGATGCAAAGGGTCAGAAACTTTCTGGGAAATTTCTGGAAATTTTCCAGACATTTTCCATGGGAAGTTAATCCCGGGAATTGTGCTTAAATTCATCAAAAAAATTACCTGATAACAGTCAACCTTTTTCTGTGGGATTCACACAAGGCAATTCTAGGTCTTGTGGCATATTTTGGTGAAACTATCCCCAATTCAATGGAATTGCAACCCTCTGCATGCACAGTGCATTCTTCCATCACATGTGCAGTGCATTCTTCCATCACATGTGCAGCTGCTTCTCAAGATCTTGCACACTACTGAGATGCTATTGAGCCCACACTACTACACTGTCTGAGACAAGGACTACATGCTTTCTGGTAAGTTTTGATTACAATACGAGGTGGGGTGAATATATTATAAATGACATAACTTTTTGTTAACTAGTAAATAGTAGCCTACAGCAAAGTCTGTTTAAATCATTTCTAATTTAACAATTTCTGGTAGTTAGTTTTTGCTACCATGTGGATTTTAGCTTGCTTGAGCCTGCTAACTGAGGAGTGTTAATTCACCTGTTTCCATTCATGTTTTATTTTAAAACATTTATCTTACAAAGGAGTTGTTTAATCTAACTGCTTAACTATTTATCTGTACATGGAATTGTATTTGGGTTTTTAAACTTTTTTTCTTTCTTCTAATCTGTACAGGAAAATGCCGCGGGCACTATCTGATCTGTGGAGACGTTTCACTGCAGCTAATGTAGAAGGAAAAGCTGTGTACATTTGCAAATACTGTGCCAAATCAGATGTGAAGAATGCAGCAAAGTTGCAGAATCATCTGGGAAAGTGCATAAAGATCCCTCAGCGCTCACAACAAGCCACCACTGACAAAACTCCCTCTACTTCTTTTCGAGGTGAAAATGATGAATCAGACATCTTATCGATAGCAACAGCTCATGGTCCAGCCCTCCAACCAGACAGCCCTCCAACCAGACAGCCCTCCAACCAGACATGCTTTATCTACTCATTTGTTGGATGCAGAGTTCAACAGAGTTCAAGTGAAGGTCAAGCAAATCACAGAGAAAGCAGACTGTATTGCAATCATCTCTGATGGGTGGTCGAATGTTCATAGGCAAGGAATAATTAATTACATCATCTCCACCCCTCATCCAGGATTCTACAAGAGCACAGACATGAGGGACAACAGACACACCAGTCTCTACATTTCAGATGAGCTGAAGGCAGTCATCAATGACCTTGGACCAGAGAAGGTATTTCCACTGGTGACAGACAATGCTGCAACATGAAGGCTGCTTGGTCTAAAGTGGAGGAGTCCTATCCTCACATCACACCCATTGGCTGTGCTGTTCATGCATTGAATCTGCTCCTCAAGGACATCATGGCACTGAAAACAATGGATACAGCGACCTGTTGATGAGCCAAGGAAATGGTTAGGTATGTGAAGGGTCATCAAGTTATAGCAGCAATCTACCTCACCAAGCAAAGTGAGAATAATAAGGGCGCCACATTGAAGCTGCCCAACAACATACGTTGGGGTGGTGTTGTCATCATGTTTGACAGTCTCCTGGAGGGGAAGGAGTCTCCAAGAAATGGCCATAACACAGTCTGCCGATATGGACAGTCCCATCAAGAGGATCCTCCTGGGTGATGTATATTGGGAGAGAGTGGTAAGCAGCCTGAAACCTATAGCAGTAGCCATTGCATGGATTGATGGAGACAATATCATCCTGTCTGATGTTCAGACTCTGCTTACAGATGTAAGATAATAAATCCGTACTGCTGCCCACTTCACTGTTGCTCCAAGCAGAGGAAACTGCAGTCCTGAAATACATCAAAAAGCTTTAAGACTTCTGCCTGAAGCCCATACAACCAGCAGCGTACATGTTGGACCCCAAGTATGCTGCAAGAACTGTCTGGTGCAGAGATCAGCAAGGCCTATGGTGTCATCACTACAGTGTCTCGCCACCTTGGCCTGAATGAGGCCAAGGTTCTTGGCAGCCTGGCGAAGTACACTTCCAAGCAAGGGCTTTGGGATGGAGATGCAATATGGTAGTCATGCCAACATATCTCATCAGCCACCTGGTGGAAGGGACTTTGTGGATCTGAGGCTCTTTCCCCTGTTGCCTCCATCATCCAAATCCCACCAATATCAGCCGCCTCAGAGCGCAACTGGTCCTTGTTTGGGAACACACACACCAAAGCACGTAACCGGCTGACCAATATAAGGGTTGAAAAATTGGTGGCTATATGGGCAAATCTGAAGCTTTTTGAGCCTGACAAGTTAACCTCAACAAGGTTGAATAGTGACAGTGAAGATGAGGCCTCAGAGTCTGATGTTCAAGAGGTGGACATTGAGGAGGTCCAGGGAGAAGACATGGAAGCCTGAGAGGAAGACAACCAAAGCTTTAGTTTCTAGACTACCATTTTACAGATTATGTTTTGGGAGATGCGATGGATCATTGGGGATCATTCAATATTCCCTTTCTTTTGTTGTTCAGTGAAATCCTCCCATGAGAAGAGTCAACTCATTTAATCAAAGTTCAATTCGTCACTAAATATCTATTGGAAGGATTTAATCATTTGCAATTATGTCTCCTTATGATAAGGTAAAAGGTTTATGTTTCTGTCTCCATATGATATGGTAAATATATCCAATGCAAAAAACATCTACATTTAAATAGTATTAATATGAATTTGCATATACTTCCGTTAATTCCCACAGAAAGTTTCCACCTCTGAATATTCCCCAAAATGTGCAACCCAAATTACTACTTTATATGTAGTTGATGCACATAACTTATTAAAATTATATTGTATGTGGATCGAGGGATCCAGAGAGAGAGAGAGAGGGAGAGAGAGTTAGAGAGAGAGAGAGACAGGCAGGGTTTTATTTTTATTTACTTTTCTGCTCTTTTGCACACCAGTATTACTACTTGCACATCATCATCTGTACATCTATCACTCCAGTGTTAATTTGCTAAATTGTAATTACTTCGGTACTATGGCCTATTTATTGCCTTACCTCCTCACGCCATTTGCACTCACTGTATATAGACTTTCTTTTTTCTATAGTGTTACTGACTGTATGCTTGTTTATTCCATGTGTAACTCTGTTGTTGTTGTTTGTGTCGCACTGCTTTGCTTTAACTTGGCCAGGTTGCAGTTGTAAATGTGAACTTGTTCTCAACTAGCCTACCCTGTTAAATAAAGGTGTTCTCAACTAGCCTACCTTGTTAAATAAAGGTGATCTCAACTAGCCTACCCTGTTAAATAAAGGTGTTCTCAACTAGCCTACCCTGTTAAATAAAGGTGTTCTCAACTAGCCTACCTTGTTAAATAAAGGTGTTCTCAACTAGCCTACCTTGTTAAATAAAGGTGATCTCAACTAGCCTACCTTGTTAAATAAAGGTGATCTCAACTAGCCTACCTTGTTAAATAAAGGTGATCTCAACTAGCCTACCCTGTTAAATAAATGTGTTCTCAACTAACCTACCCTGTTAAATAAAGGTGTTCTTAACTAGCCTACCTTGTTAAATAAAGGTGATCTCAACTAGCCTACCCTGTTAAATAAATGTGTTCTCAACTAGCCTACCCTGTTAAATAAATGTGTTCTCAACTAGCCTACCCTGTTAAATAAAGGTGAAATAAAAATAAGAAAGAGCGACAGAAAGACAGACAACGAGATAACGACAGGGAGAGAGTTAGAGGGAGACAGAGTTGAGAGAGAGAAATAAAGAACAAGTGAGAGAGACAGAGAATGAGAGAGAGTTAGAGGGAGATGGAGTGAGAGAGAAAGAAAGAACAAGTGAGAGAGACAGAGAGAGAGTTAGAGGGAGACGGAGTTGAGAGAGAAAGAAAGAAAGAACAAGTGAGAGAGACAGAGAGAGTTAGAGGGAGACGGAGTTGAGAGAGAAAGAAAGAAAGAAAGAAAGAACAAGTGAGAGAGACAGAGAAGGAGAGAGAGAGACAGAGAGAGTTAGAGGGAGACGGAGTTGAGAGAGAAAGAAAGAAAGAACAAGTGAGAGAGACAGAGAGAGAGAGTTAGAGGGAGATGGAGTTGAGAGAGAGAAAGAAAGAACAAGTGAGAGAGACAGAGAGAGAGTTAGGGGGAGATGGAGTTGAGAGAGAGAGAAAGAAAGAACAAGTGAGAGAGACAGAGAAGGAGAGAGAGAGAGAGACAGAGAAAACAGAGAGAGAGAGAGAGTAAAGAAGTGGCACAGGGGTTGTCGTAGCATTTCAGCATTAGGGCTATTGGGATTAATATGTGTCCATGTCACGGGGGCTGTGTGGGAGGAGACATGGTTCAATAGACCCTAGAATTATGTAGGAGGAGTATCCCTCTAAGACAGGGTGAGAAGGCGTGGGTGGAAGGGGTTCAGATAGTCAGATTATCGGTCATGGCCCTTTGTCCTACTGCTACTGGAACATCAACTAGAAACCCTCTTCTATCATTGAGCTGTGTGTTCATAATGGGATTTCAGTGAGGATAATGCATCAAAGCACTTGAGGTTCTGCATCCTTATTCTCTAGATGTATTTTTTATGAATCTTCCTTTTTTCTGTCATTTCCCATCTTCCACTTTCTCATTCACACTATATTTCTCACCCCCCACCCCCCCTTGCTTCAATTTCAACGCTTCCACTCTTCACTATCCATGGCTATTTCTCTATTGCTGGTTGTTGTGTCTGCTCTGTCTACCTTGGACCAAATGTGTATGTGGAATGTGCAGTGGGTATAAATTATTGTCTTCCTGTCTCCTCGGACACATTGAGGTAGCGAGACATACAGAATGAGAGGGAGAGAGAGAGAGAGAGAGAGAGAGAGAGAGAGAGGGGGAGAGAGGCAGGGGATAAGGAGACATACAGAGAGAGAGATAGACACGCAGAGAGAAAGAGAGAGTCTGCACACTTACCGGACCATGCTCCAATGGGACTAGTCCTGCCTGTCTGCCTCACTCTGCCCCTGGGGACTTTGTGGAAGAGGACAGATAGCTGGAAACAGGGAGTTCTTTCTGATGTCATTCAGGCAGAATAGAAAGGTGCCATCAGATGAATGGATGGAAGGATGAAGAGATGGAGGAATGAAGAGATGAGAGATGGAGAGATGGAGGGGGGGGGGTAAAATCAAAGTAACAGTCGGTATCTGTTGTGGCCACCAGCTGCATTAAGTACTGCAGTGCATCTCCTCCTCATGGACTGCACCAGATTTGCCAGTTCTTGCTGTGAGATGTTACCCCACTCTTCCAACAAGGCACCTGCAAGTTCCCGGACATTTCTGGGGGGAATGGCCCTCACCCTCACCCTCCGATCCCAGACGTCCTCAATGGGATTGAGATCCAGGCTCTTCTCTGGCCATGGCAGAACACTTCTTGTCTTGCAGGAAATCACGCACAGAACGTGCAGTATGGCTGGAGGCATTGTGATGCTGGAGGGTCATGCTGGAGGGTCATGTCAGGATGTCTTCCCTGTAACGCACAGCGTTGAGACTGCCTGCAATGACAACAAGCTCAGTCCGATGATGCTGTGACACACCGCCCCAGACCATGACGGACCCTCCACCTCCAAATCGATCCCGCGGTGTAACGCTTATTCCTTAGACGATAAACGCGAATCCGACCATCACCTCTGGTGAGACAAAACCGCGACTCCTTAGTGAAGAGCACTTTTTGCCAGTCCGGTCTGGTCCCGCAATGGTGGGTTTGTGCCCATAGGCGACGTTGTTTCCGGTGATGTCTGGTGAGGCCCTGTCTTACAACAGGCCTACAAGCTCTCAGTCCAGCCTCTCTCAGCCTATTGCGGACAGTCTGAGCACTGATGGAGAGATTGTGCGTTCCTGGTGTAACTCGGGCAGTTGTTGTTGCCATCCTGTACCTGTCTCGCAGGTGTGATGTTCGGATGTACCGATCCTGTGCAGGTGTTGTTACACGTGGTCTACCACTGAGAGGATGATCAGCTGTCCATCCTGTCTCCCTGTAGTGCTGTCTTAGGCGTCTCACAGTACGGACACTGCAATCTATTGCCCTGACCACATCTGCAGTCCTCATGCCTCCTTGCAGCATGCCTAAGGCATGTGCACGTAGATGAGCAGGGACCCTGGGCATCTTTCCTTTGGTGTTCAGTCAGTAGAAAGGCCTCTTTAGTGTCCTAAGTTTTACTAACTGTGACCTTAATTGCCTACCGTCTGTAAGCTGTTAGTGTCTTAACGACCATTCCACAGGTGCATGTTCATTAATTGTTTATGGTTCATTGAACAAGCATGGGAAACAGTGTTTAAACCCTTTACAATGCAGATCTGTGAAGTTATTTTGATTTTTACGAATTATCTTTGAAAGACAGAGTCCTGAAAAAGGGATGTTTCTTTTTTTGCTGAGTTTATTATCCATCATGTATTACCTGTCATGTACTGTATCTTTTGGTCTTTTGTAGCTCAGTTTGTAGAGCATGATGCTTGTAATGCCAGAGTAGTGGGTTCGTTTCCCGGGACCACCCATATATAACGCATGACTGAAAGTTGCTTTGGATAAAAGCATCTGCCAAATGGGATATATATATATTGTACTGGACTTCCTCTACTCAGGATCAAAGGTGACAGGGGTCTTCCCATGAGAACAGCTTGGTGACCCTTCAACCAGACATGTTGGTCAACATCAGTTTATAACAGTATATTGGCCTGGAGTGTATAATGTACAGTATATTATAAACTGGGTGGTTTGAGCCCTGAATTCTGATTGGCTGAATGCCATGGTATATCAGACCGTAGACCACGGGTATGACAAAATGTTTAGTTTTACTGCTCTAATTACCTTGGTAACCAGTAATAACAATAAGGCACCTCGGGGGTTTGTGGTGTATGGCCATTATACCACTGCTAAGGGCTGTATCCACACTTCCTCGGGCCGTATTGCTTAAATATAATATGGTGGTCATACTCTCCTAGGATCCCAGTCACTGATTCCGCTCTGTGTCTCACTCTTAGAGGCTCGTCTAACTCACCCTTAGAGGCCCATCCTGTGCCCTCTAACTCACTCTTAGAGGCTCATCCCCTGCTTTCCGATCTCTCGATCTCCTCTCCCTGTGTCACAGTCTTAGAAGCTCATCCCCTGGCCATTCCTGTCCTCTGTCTTGGTCCTACACCGCCCAATCTAATTTCCTGTGGGATTGGCCCCTAATACCACAAGACTGACTAAATACGCTTTCCGTGGAGGCTGTGGTGACGGTTTGCCCCGTAGAGTGTTTTAGATGATGTATGTGTGTCATAGATCCACATGTCAGGGTCTCAAAAAGGTCAGGTGGTATTGGAATGATGACTGATCAGAGCTGTGGCACAGAGCTGTGACAGCTGCGAGGGGATATGTGTGTGTGTGTGTGTTATATGTTGTGTGTGTGTGTGTGTGTGTGTGTGTGTGTGTGTGTGTGTGTGTGTGTGTATGTGTGTATGTGTTTGTGTTTGTGTTAGAGGTTGTGTGTGTGTGTGTGTGTGTGTGTGTGTGTGTGTGTGTGTGTGTGTGTGTGTGTGTGTGTGTGTGTGTATATGTGCACGTTTGAGGGTGCGTGTGTGTGTATGTGTGTTAGAGGTTGTGTGAGTGTGTGTATGTGTTTGTGTGTGTGTTAGAGGTTTTGTGTGTGTATATGTATATGTGCACGTTTGAGGGTGCGTGTGTGTTAGAGGTTGTGTGTGTGTATGTGTGTTAGAGGTTGTGTGTGTATGTGTGTTAGAGTTTGTGTGAGTGTGTGTATGTGTTTGTGTTTGTGTTAGAGGTTGTGTGTGTGTGTGTGTTAGAGGTTTTGTGAGTGAGAGGGGTTTTATCTCCAAACGCCAAGCTCCCGGCCTATATCTCTAATCATGGCACACACATCAATAGGCAGGCATGCAGGTGAGCCACATTGCAGCTACGAGATGAATAATGGATGGATATGACATTATTAAAACACTTGGCTTATTCATCCAAAGCTGTACGTCGAGGCAGGCAGAGAGCAGTAGAGAACGCCATACATCTAGCCAGGTCTCAGCAGAGGAAAAAGGGTTAACAGAGGTAGAGAGGAGACAGGGGAGGTAAAGGGTTAACAGAGGTAGAGAGGAGACAGGGGAGGTAGAGGGTTAACAGAGGTAGAGAGGAGACAGGGGAGGTAGAGGGTTAACAGAGGTAGAGAGGAGACAGGGGAGGTAGAGGATTAACAGAGGTACAGAGGTAGAGAGGAGACAGGGGAGGTAGAGGGTTAACAGAGGTACAGAGGTAGAGAGGAGACAGGGGAGGTAGAGGGTTAACATAGAGGTAGAGAGGAGACAGGGGAGGTAGAGGATTAACAGAGGTAGAGAGGAGACAGGGGAGGTAGAGGGAGAGGACAGGGGAGAGGGGTTAACAGAGAGAGGAGACAGGGGAGGTAGAGGGTTAACAGAGGAAGAGAGGAGACAGGGGAGGTCGAGGGTTAACAGAGGTAGAGAGGAGACAGGGGAGGTAGAGGGTTAACAGAGGTAGAGAGGAGACAGGGGAGGTAAAGGGTTAACAGAGGTAGAGAGGAGACAGGGGAGGTAGAGGATTAACACAGAGGTAGAGAGGAGTCAGGGGAGGTAGAGGGTTAACAGAGGTAGAGAGGAGACAGGGGAGGTAGAGGGTTAACAGAGGTAGAGAGGAGACAGGGGAGGTAGAGGGTTAACAGAGGTAGAGAGGAGACAGGGGAGGTAGAGGGTTAACAGAGGTAGAGAGGAGACAGGGGAGGTAAAGGGTTAACAGAGGTAGAGAGGAGACAGGGGAGGTAGAGGGTTAACAGAGGTAGAGAGACAGGGGAGAGGGTTAACAGAGGTAGAGAGGAGACAGGGGAGGGTTAACAGAGGTAGAGAGGAGACAGGGGAGGTAGAGGGTTAGAGGTAGGGGAGAGGTAGAGGGTTAACACAGAGGTAGAGAGGAGACAGGGGAGGTAAGGGTTAACAGAGGTAGAGAGACAGGGGAGACAGGGTAGAGGGGTAGACAGGGGAGGTAAAGAGTTAAAAGAGGTAGAGAGGAGACAGGGGAGGTAGAGGGTTAAAAGAGGTAGAGAGGAGACAGGGGAGGTAAAGGGTTAACAGAGGTAGAGAGGAGACAGGGGAGGTAAAGGGTTAGAGGTAGAGAGGAGACAGGGGAGGTAAAGGGTTAAAGAGGTAGAGAGAGAGACAGGGGAGGTAGAGGGTTAACAGAGAGGTAGAGAGGAGACAGGGGAGGTAGAGGGTTAACAGAGGTAGAGAGGAGACAGAGGTAGAGAGAGGTAGACAGGGGAGGTAGGGTTAGGGTTAACAGAGGTAGAGAGGAGACAGGGGAGGTAAAGGGTTAACAGAGGTAGAGAGGAGACAGGGGAGGTAGAGGGTTAACAGGGGAGGTAGAGGATTAACACAGAGGTAGAGAGGAGTCAGGGGAGGTAGAGGGTTAACAGAGGTAGAGAGGAGACAGGGGAGGTAGAGGGTTAACAGAGGGAGACAGGGGAGGTCGAGGGTAGAGGTAGGGAGACAGGGGAGGGGTAGAGGTTAACAGAGGTAGAGAGGAGACAGGGGAGGTAGAGGGTTAACACAGGTAGAGAGGAGACAGGGGAGGTAAAGGGTTAACAGAGGTAGAGAGGAGACAGGGGAGGTAAAGGGTTAACAGAGGTAGAGAGGAGACAGGGGAGGTAAAGGGTTAACAGAGGTACAGAGGAGACAGGGGAGGTAAAGGGTTAACAGAGGTAGAGAGGAGACAGGGGAGACAGTAAAAGGGTTAAAAGAGGTAGAGAGGAGACAGGGGAGGTAAAGGGTTAAAAGAGGTAGAGAGGAGACAGGGGAGGTAGAGGATTAACAGAGACACAGATGGATGGATGAAAATATTCATCATTTATGCAGTGCAATGAAACAAAGAGCCCCCAATGATGTATGGGAAGCCATTATGACCTTAGGCCACTACTATTGATAATCATTATCCACACTGTAAACATGTCCACAGGAGAACGGCTCATAATAACGTTGGGAACGGAGCGGATGGAATGGCATCAAGGACCTGGAAACCACGTGTTTCATGCCGTTCCACTGATTCCGCTACAGTCATTACCACGAGCCCGTTTCTCCCCAGTAAAGGTCCCACCAACCTCCTGTGATGTACGCAATATCCCTGAATAATTTAACTGAGCTGCATCAAACCTACACACATAAATAACCAGCGTACACACCATCTCCACCGCCGACCCTTTCATGTTCTTTTATGATACGAGACACTAATAGGCTCATATAAAATGTCTCTGATGTTGGAATAATTTAAAAAACCCAGTCTAAAGCACAGACTGCCTGTGATGGTTTCAAAGAGACTAACAGGTGTGTGTGTGTGTGTGTGTGTTCCCTCCCACCCCTCAGGTAAAGGGGACCTGATCGGCAGTGACTCCCTGACCAAGAAGCAGGTGATTAAGACGAATGCCAACGTGAAGGCTCTGACCTACTGTGACCTGCAGTACATCAGTCTGAAGGGACTGAGGGAGGTTCTCCGGCTCTACCCAGAGTACGCCCAGAAGTTCATCTCTGAGATACAACATGATCTGACCTATAACCTCAGAGAGGGTCACAGAGCTGACGTGAGTCGAACTGCAACGCAGGCATGCATACGCTACTAAACACACACATGCAGTAAACACACACACACACACACGCAGTAAAAACATGCACACACAGACACACATACGTGCACACAGACACACACACTAGTACATTGTTAATTGTAATATTTCCCTCAATAAAAAAAACAGGCATTACATTCATTCTTACACCAGCCTACAGCTCTACAGACTACAGCTCTATCTGGTTTGTTTGATCAAGAGTGAGGAGGGACGGGTTTGTCTGTGTGTGTGCCTGCGTGCACACTTGTGTGTCTCTCTGTGTGAGAGTGGTGAGACCAGTAACAAAATGGAGTCCCTCTCATCTCTGTGTGAGAGTGGTGAGACCAGTAACAAAATGGAGTCCCTCTCTTGTCTCTGTTATCTCCTAGTGCTGCAGTATAAAGCTCTGAAGGGCTTGGTTCTGATCTAGCCTGAGGGTACATTCACCTTCAAAGGGCACATCATGCACTGTATACATAAACACTGCTCACCCTAGCTCGGGCTCTCGCTTCCTTCCGTACACACACACACTTGGCTGGCTGTATGCAGCAGAGTCAAACTCAGCGAGACAGGAATAGCAGCGTGCAGCATTTTGGAGTGTGTGCTGGAGCTAAAAATAGCACGGGGGAAGGCAGGGGCTCTCCCTGACTGGCTGTGTCCCCACAGCTCCTGCTAAATTTGGATGCTGCCTGATAAAAATAGCCCAGACAGCAAGGAGGAGAGAGGGAGGATGGGGAAGAGGAGGATAGGGGAGGACGCGCTCCTGCACTGACTCCCCACATATCACTGCTCCCTTCACAGTAACATGTTTATTTCAAGCTCCCACTTTCTAATGTCTAATCTAACCTCAGAGCCCCAGAGGAAAGTAGGGGCTGCTTCACTGTGCAGGTGTGTGTGTGTGTGTGTTTACATGTGGCTGTGCGTGTGTGTGTGTGTGTGTGTGTGTGCGTGCGTGCGTGCGTGCGTGCGTGCGTGTGCACGTGCATGAGATTGCATACATACAGTACCAGTCAAAAGTTTGGACACATCTAGTCATTCCAGGGTTTTTCTTTATTTGTACTATTTTCTGAATTGTAGAATAATAGTGAAGACATCAAAACTATGAAATAACACAAATAGAATCATGTAGTAACCAAAATATATTTTATATTTGAGATTATTCAAAGTAGCCACCCTTTGCCTTGATGACAGCTTTGCACACTCTTGGCATTCTCTCAACCAGCTTCATGATGGTCACCTGGAATGCATTTCAATTAACAGGTGTGCCTTGTTAAAAGTTAATTTGTGGAATTTCTTTCCTTCTTAATGCGTTTGAGCCAATCAGTTCTGTTGTGACAAGGTAGGGGTCGTATTCAGAAGATAGTATGGTATTTTACCAAATAGGGCTCTGGCAAGAACAGCTCAAATAAGCAAAAAGAAACAACAGTCCATCATTACTTTAAGACATGAATGTCAGTCAATATGGAACATTTCAAAACTTTGAAAGTTTCTTCAAGTGCAGTTGCAAAAACCATCCAGCGCTATGATGAAACTGTCTCTCATGAGGACCGCCACAGGAAAGGAAGACCCAGAGTTACCTCTGCTGTGTTATGATGAAACTGTCTCTCATGAGGACCGCCACAGGAAAGGTAGACCCAGAGTTACCTCTGCTGTGTTATGATGAAACTGTCTCTCATGAGGACCGCCACAGGAAAGGAAGACCCAGAGTTACCTCTGCTGCAGAGGATACGTTCATTAGAGTTACCAGCCTCAGAAATTGCAGCCCAAATAAATGCTTCACAGAGTTCAAGTAACAGACACATCTCAACATCATACTTTCAGAGGAGACTGTGTGAATCAATCCTTTTTATTTAACCTTTATTTAACCAGGTGGCCAGTTGAGGACAAGTTCTC
Organism: Oncorhynchus masou masou; assembly: GCF_036934945.1. Lineage (NCBI taxonomy): Eukaryota > Metazoa > Chordata > Actinopteri > Salmoniformes > Salmonidae > Oncorhynchus > Oncorhynchus masou. The sequence continues at coordinate 40,044,799 of NC_088221.1, read as the reverse complement.
ATATACAACTGAGACCTGGCCAAGATAAAGCAAAGCAGTGCAACAAAAACAACACAGAGTTACATATGTGAGATAGAAAAATGTACGGTCGAATTGCTGCAAAGAAACCACCACTAAAAGGACACCAATAAGAAGAGACTTGCTTTGGCCAATAAACACAAGCAATGGACATTAGACCGGTGGAAATCTGTCCTTTGGTCTGATGAGTCTAAAAATTTTATTTTTGGCTCCAACCGCCGTGTCTTTGTGAGACATAGAGTAGGTGACCGAATCTTCTCTGCATGTGTGGTTCCACCGTGAAGCATGGAGGAGGTGGTGTGATGGTGCTTTGCTCGTGACAGTCAGTGATTTATTTATAATTAAAGGCACACTTAACCAGCATGGCTACCACAGCATTCTGCAGCGATACACCATCACATCGGGCTTGCGCTTAGTGGGACTATCATTTGTTTTTCAATAGGACAATGACGTAAACACTCCTCCAGGCTGTGTAAGGGCTATTTGACCAAGAAGGAGAGAGATGGAGTGCTGCATCAGATGACCTGGCCTCCACAATCACCCAACCTCAACCCAATTGAGTTGGTTTGGGATGAGTTGGACCGCAGAGTGAACGAAAAGCAGCCAACAAGTACTCAGCATATGTGGGAACTCATTAAAGACCGTTGGAAAAGCATTCCAGGTGAAGCAGGTTGAGAGAATGCCAAGAGTGTGCAAAGCTGTCATCAAGGCAAAGGGTGGTAACTTTGAAGAATCTCAAATAGAAAATACATTTCACATGTTCAACAATTTTTTTGTTACTACATGATTCCATATGTGTTATTTCATAGTTTTGATGTCTTAAAATTAAGAAAAACTTTTGAATGAGTAGGTTTGTCCAAACTTTTGAATTGTACTGTACATCAATAATGCAGCCAGGGGTGTGGACAGTTGTCCAAATGTGCTTCTTAGATCAAATCAAAATCAAATCAAATGTATTTATATAGCCCTTCGTACATCAGCTGATATCTCAAAGTGCTGTACAGAAACCCAGCCTAAAATCCCAAACAGCAAGCAATGCAGGTGTAGAAGCACGGTGGCTAGGAAAAACTCCCTAGAAAGGCCAAAACCTAGGAAGAAACCTAGCGAGGAACCAGGCTATGTGGGGTGGCCAGTCCTCTTCTGGCTGAGCCGGGTGGAGATTATAACCGAACATGGCCAAGATGTTCAAATGTTCATAAATGACCAGCATGGTCAAATAATAATAATCACAGTAGTTGTGGAGGGTGCAGCAAGTCAGCACCTCAGGAGTAAATAGACACAGATTTGACTGTGTATTATGTATTTAAAACCCAGCACAGGGAGTGGAGAACAGAACAGAAAGACAAACCAGAAACAACAACATCCTTCAGTGACGCCCTTCTTATTCTCATCAAACAATTACTGCAGAAACACCACCTCACAGTCTGAACACTGATAGTCTACCAGAATATGATGTGCACTTTGCCCCTCTTTAGATTAGGGGGTAGTGCTGGAGGGAGGAGGGTTTGGGAAAATAGCTTTTTTTTATAACAGCAATAAATATATTCCCTCCCCACTGTCTCTGCCGATTCACTTACTTCTGACTGACAGTCTTATGACACAGGAGCTGGAGGGAACACTAACACAATGTTCTGGGTCTCATGACACAGGAGCTGGAGGGAACACTAACACAATGTTCTGAGAACACCAGTCAGCCCTGTTCACACTGTAGTGCACGTGTAGACACACAAACACACACACGCACAAACACACATGTATGCTTCCACTTCAGCATGCTTTGCAGCCATGGACGTATAGATTACACCCCCACACAGTGAGGCAGCCCCTGCTTGCCTCTTGGGCTCTGAGCTAATATTAGGAAGTGGGAACTAAACATAGACATGCTACTGTGAAGGGGGAGACAGACTGATATGAGGAGAGTGGGGGAGGATAGGAGGGGGGGAAAGAGTGCTGATCAGAGAGAGAGAGGGAGAAAAGAGAGGGGGGAGGTTAGAGAGAGAGAGGAGAGAGAGAGGAGAGAGAGAGAGAGAAAAGAGAGAGGGAGAAAAGAGAGAGAGAGGGAGAAAAGAGAGAGAGGGGGAGGAGAGAGAGAGAGAGAGAGAGAGAGAGGGAGAAAAGAGAGAGAGAGAGGGAGAAGAGAGAGAGAGAGGGATGAGAGAGAGAGGGAGAAAAAAGAGAGAGAGAGGGAGGAGAGAGAGAGGGGGAGAAGAGAGAGAGAGAGGGAGGAGAGAGAGAGAGGGAGAAAAGAGAGAGAGAGAGAGAGGGAGGAGCGAGAGAGATGGAGAAAAGAGAGAGAGAGAGAGGGAGGAGAGAGAAGAGAGAGAGAGAGGAGAGAGAGGGAGAAGAGAGAGGGAGGAGAGAGAGAGAGAGAGAGAGAGAGAGAGAGAGGAGAGAAGAGAGAGAGAGAGGGGGAGGAGAGAGAGAGAGGGAGAAAAGAGAGAGAGAGAGAGGAGGGAGAGAGAGAGGGAGAAAAGAGAGAGAGAGGGAGGAGAGAGAGAGAGAGAGAGGGAGGAGAGAGAGAGAGGGAGAAAAGAGAGGGAGGAGAGAGAGAGAGAGAGAGAGAGAGAGAGAGAAGAAGAGAGGGGAGAGAGAGAGAGGGGAGAGAGAGAGAGAGAGAGAGAGAGGGAGAAGAGAGAGAGGGGGAGAGGAGAGAGAGAGAGAGGGAGAGAGAGAAGAGAGGGGGAGAAGAGAGAGAGAGAGGAGAGAGAGAGAGGGGTGGGAGAAGAAAGAGAGAGAGAGGAGAGAGAGAGGGAGAAGAGAGAGAGAGGGGGAGGAGAGAGAGAGAGGGGAGAAGAGAGAGAGAGGGGGAGAAGAGAGAGAGAGAGAGAGAGAGAGAGGGAGAGAGGGAGAAGAGAGAGAGGGAGAAGAGAGAGAGAGAGAGAGAGGAGAGAGGGAGGAGAGAGAGAGAGGAGGAGAGAGAGAGAGGGAGGAGAGAGAGAGAGAGAGAGAGAGAGAGAGAGAGAGAGAGAGAGAGACGTGTACATATCCTCAGTGAAAACAATGTACTGAGCAAATGTCAAATTGGCTGTTTAACAAATTACCATACTACAGACCACAACTTCACCCTTTACACTAAATGACAAACAAACAAGATGGCCCTTTTCCACAGGGCCGTGGGGTGAGACAGGGATGCAGCTTAAACCCCACCCTCTTCTACATATCAACAAATTGGCAAGGGCACTAGCACAGTCTGCAGCACCTGGCCTCACCCTACTAGAATCTGAAGTCAAATGTCTACTGATGATCTGGTGCTTCTGTCCCCAACCAAGGAGGGCATACAACAGCACCTAGATCTTCTGCACAGACCTGGGCCCTGACAGTAAATCTCAGTAAGACCAAAATAATGGTGTTCCAAAAAAGGTTCAGTTGACAGGACCACAAATACAAATTCCATCTAGACACTGTTGCCCTAGAGCACACAAAAAACTATACATACCTTGGCCTAAACATCAGTGCCACAGGTAACTTCCACAAAGCTGTGAACAATCTGAGAGACAAGACAAGAATGGCATTCTATGCCATCAAAAGGAACATAAAATTCGACATACCAATTAGGATCTGGATAAAATTACTTGAAACGGTTATAGAACCCATTGCCCTTTATGGTATAGAGGTATTGGGTTCGCTCATGAACCAATAATTCACTAAATGGAACAAACACCAAATTGAGAGACTGCATGCAAAATTCTGCAAAAATATCCTCTGTGTACAACGTAAAACACCAAATAATGCTGCAGAGCAGAATTAGGCCGATATCCGCTAATTATCAAGATCCAGAAAGGAGCCATTAAATTCTACAACCACCTAAAAGAAAGCGATTCCCAAACCTTCCATAACAAAGCCATCACCTACAGAGAGATGAACCTGGAGAAGAGTCCCCTAAGCAAGCTGGTCCTGGGGTTCTCTTCACAAACACAACCCACACTGAGCGCCAGGACAGCAACACAATCATGAGAAAACAAAAAGATAATTCTTCCAATGTGTCAAATAATTAACAAAAAAAACAGAACAAACTAGAATGCTATTTGGCCCTAAACAGAGAGTACACAGTGGCAGAATACCTGACCACTGTGACTGACCCACAATTAAGGAAAGCTTTGACTATGTACAGACTCGGTGAGCATACGGCTATGTGCTCACTGCCCACAAAATGAGGTGGAAACTGAGCTGCACTTCCTAACCTCCTGCCAAATGTATGACCATATTAGAGATACATATTTCCCTCAGATTACACAGATCCACAAAGAATTTGAAAACAAACCTGATTTTGATAAACTCCCATATCTACTGGGTGAAATTCCACAGTGTGACATCACAGCAGCAAGATTTGTGACCTGTTGTCACGAGAAAAGTGCAACCAGTGAAAAACAAACACCATTGTAAATACAACCCGTATTTATGCTTATTTATTTTATCTTCTGTACTTTAAGTCATTTGCAAATGTCTCTATTATTTTGGAACTTGTGTGAGTGTAATATTTACTGTTTGTCACTTTTGTTTATCCATTTCACTTGCTTTGGCAATGTAAACATGTTTCATATGCCAATAAAGCTCCTTGAATTGAATTGAGAGAGAATAAAGCCCCTTGAATTGAATTGAGAGAGAATAAAGCCCCTTGAATTGAATTGAGAGAGAATAAAGCCCCTTGAATTGAATTGAGAGAGAATAAAGCCCCTTGAATTGAATTGAGAGAGAATAAAGCCCCTTGAATTGAATTGAGAGAAAATAAAGCCCTTGAATTCTTTTGAATTTAATTTGTTGTAATGTGAAATTGTAAATGGTTTGTGTCATGTTGATCAATGGGTTTCCCCTGGTTAAATAAAGGTTAAATTAATAAAACAATAAGAGTCTTTGATCAAAGTGAAAGCAGAGAGAAGAGTAGAAAACAGAGAAGAGAAAGGGGTCTGGGCTTGTCCACATGGTGAAATATCACACCCATTCATTATCTCATTTACTGAAGAGGCCTATGGACATGTGTTATGGTTTCATTATCTCATTTCCTGAAGAGGCCTATGGACATGTGTTATGGATTCATTATCTCATTTACTGAAGAGGCCTATGGACATGTGTTATGGTTTCATTATCTCATTTACTGAAGAGGCCTATGGACATGTGTTATGGTTTCATTATCTCATTTACTGAAGAGGCCTATGGACATGTGTTATGGTTTCAGGTACAAACTCTCTGTTTAGATAGTGGATGAGATATACCTTCACACACACGACTGGCATCACCTGGCATCTGTAAGGTCAGAACAATTAAACACAGCCTCGCCCTCCCTCCCCTCCCCCCTTTAGTAATGTGTTGTAGCAGGTGTTCCCTGTGGTCTAAGACCAGTAGATTTAGCTTGTCCTTTCAACACAACGCCTTCTCATGTAATCTCATAGCCCACTAATTCCTGCTTTGTTTGGCTCCTCGGCTTTTAGAAGTAATGTTTGTCTCTGAGGACATTGTTGTATTATTCATTTGACGTTGGGTGAGAGGGGTAGGGGGGCTGGGTGAGAGGGGTAGGGGAGGGCTGGGTGAGAGGGGTAGGGGGCTGGGTGAGAGGGGTAGGGGGGCTGGGTGAGAGGGGTAGGGGAGGGCTGGGTGAGAGGGGTAGGGGAGGGCTGGGTGAGGATGGTAGTGGAGGGCTGGGTGAGAGAGGGGAGGGCTGGGTGAGAGGGGTAGGGGAGGGCTGGGTAAGAGGGGTAGGGGAGGGCTGGGTGAGGATGGTAGTGGAGGGCTGGGTGAGAGGGGTAGGGGAGGGCTGGGTAAGAGGGGTCTGGGTGAGAGGGGTAGGGGTGGGCTGGGTGAGAGGGGTAGGGGAGGGCTGGGTGAGAGGGGTAGGGGAGGGCTGGGTGAGAGGGGTAGGGGAGGGCTGGGTGAGAGGGGTAGGGGTGGGCTGGGTGAGAGGGGTAGGGGAGGGCTGGGTAAGAGGGGTAGGGGAGGGCTGGGTGAGAGGGGTAGGGGGGCTGGGTGAGAGGGGTAGGGGTGGGCTGGGTGAGAGGGGTAGGGGAGGGCTGGGTGAGAGGGGTAGGGGTGGACTGGGTGAGAGGGGTAGGGGAGGGCTGGGTGAGAGGGGTAGGGGAGGGCTGGGTGAGAGGGGTAGGGGAGGGCTGTGTGAGAGGGGTAGGGGTGGGCTGGGTGAGAAGGGTAGGGGGGCTGGGTGAGAAGGGTAGGGGGGCTGGGTGAGAGCGGTAGGGGGGCTGGGTGAGAGGGGTAGGGGGGCTGGGTGAGAGGGTTAGGGGAGGGCTGGGTGAGAGGGGGAGGGCTGGGTGAGAGGGGTAGGGGAGGGCTGGGTGAGGATGGTAGTGGAGGGCTGGGTGAGAGGGGTAGGGGAGGGCTGTGTGAGAGGGGTAGGGGTGGGCTGGGTGAGAGGGGTAGGGGAGGGCTGTGTGAGAGGGGTAGGGGTGGGCTGGGTGAGAGGGGTAGGGGAGGGCTGTGTGAGAGGGGTAGGGGTGGGCTGGGTGAGAGGGGTAGGGGAGGGCTGTGTGAGAGGGGTAGGGGTGGGGCTGGGTGAGAAGGGTAGGGGGGCTGGGTGAGAGGGGGTAGGGGGCTGGGTGAGAGGGGTAGGGGAGGGCTGGGTGAGGATGGTAGTGGAGGGCTGGGTGAGAGGGGTAGGGGAGGGCTGTGTAATGGGGTGGGGCTGGGTGAGAGGGGTAGGGGAGGGCTGTGTGAGAGGGGTAGGGGTGGGCTGGGTGAGAGGGGTAGGGGAGGGCTGTGTGAGAGTGGTAGGGGAGGGCTGGGTGAGAGGGGTAGGGGAGGGCTGTGTGAGAGGGGTAGGGGTAGGGGTGGGCTGGGTGAGAAGGGTAGGGGGGGCTGGGTGAGAGGGGTAGGGGGCTGGGTGAGAGGGGTAGGGGAGGGCTGGGTGAGAGGGGTAGGGGAGGGCTGGGTGAGAGAGGTAGGGGAGGGCTGGGTGAGAGGGGTAAGGGCTGGGTGAGATGGGTAGGGGAGGGCTGGGTGAGGATGGTAGGGGAGGGCTGGGTGAGGATGGTAGTGGAGGGCTAGGTGAGAGGGTTAGGGGAGGGCTGGGTGAGAGGGGTAGGGGAGGGCTGGGTGAGATGGGTAGGGGGAGGGCAGGGTGAGAGGGGTAGGGGAGGGCTGGGTGAGAGGGGGTAGGGGAGGGCTGGGTGAGATGGGTAGTGAGAGCGGTAGGGGGCTGGGTGAGAGGGGTAGGGGAGGGCTAGGTGAGAGGGTTATGGGTGAGAGGGGTAGGGGAGGGCTGGGTGAGATGGGTAGGGGAGGGCAGGGTGAGAGGGGTAGGGGAGGGCTGGGTGAGATGGGTAGGGGAGGGCAGGGTGAGAGCGGTAGGGGGCTGGGTGAGAGGGGTAGGGGCTGGGTGAGAGGGTTAGGGGAGGGCTGGGTGAGAGGGTTAGGGGAGGGCTGGGTGAGAGGGGTAGGGAGGGCTGGGTGAGATGGGTAGGGGAGGGCAGGGTGAGAGGGGTAGGGGGGCTGGGTGAGAGGGGTAGGGGGGGCTGGGTGAGAGGGTTAGGGGAGGGCTGGGTGAGAGGGTTAGGGGAGGGCTGGGTGAGAGGGGTAGGGGAGGGCTGGGTGAGATGGGTAGGGGAGGGCAGGGTGAGAGGGGTAGGGGGGCTGGGTGAGGATGGTAGTGGAGGGCTGGGTGAGAGGGGTAGGGGGCTGGGTGAGAGGGGTAGGGGGGCTGGGTGAGAGGGTTAGGGGAGGGCTGGGTGAGAGGGGTAGGGGGGGCTGGGTGAGAGGGGTAGGGGAGGGCTGGGTGAGAGGGGTAGGGGAGGGCTGGGGGGTGAGAGGGTGAGAGGGGCTGGGTGAGAGGGGTAGGGGGCTGGGTGGGAGGGGTAGGGGGCTGGGTGAGAGGGGTAGGGGCAGGGATGGATGAGAGGGGTAGAGGAGGGCTGGGTGAGAGGGGTAGGGGCAGGGATGGATGAGAGGGTTGGGGGCAGGGATGGATGAGAGGGGTAGAGGAGGGCTGGGTGAGAGGGGTAGGGGCAGGGATGGATGAGAGGGGTAGGGGCAGGGATGGATGAGAGGGGTAGGGCAGGGATGGATGAGAGGGGTAGGGGCAGGGATGGATGAGAGGAGTAGGGGCAGGGATGGATGAGAGGGGTAGGGGCAGGGATGGATGAGAGGGGTGGGGGCAGGGATGGATGAGAGGGGTGGGGGCAGGGATGAATGAGAGGGGTGGGGGCAGGGATGAATGAGAGGGGTGGGGGCAGGGATGGATGAGAGGGGTGGGGGCAGGGATGGATGAGAGGGGTGGGGGCAGGGATGGATGAGAGGGGTGGGGGCAGGGATGAATGAGAGGGGTAGCGGCAGGGATGGATGAGAGGGGTGGGGGCAGGGATGGATGAGAGGGTTGGGGGCAGGGATGAATGAGAGGGGTGGGGGCAGGGATGGATGAGAGGGGTGGGGGCAGGGATGGATGAGAGGGGTGGGGGCAGGGATGAATGAGAGGGGTGGGGGCAGGATGGATGAGAGGGGTAGGGGCAGGGATGGATGAGAGGGGTAGGGGCAGGGATGGATGAGAGGGGTGGGGCAGGGATGAATGAGAGGGGTGGGGGCAGGGATGTATGAGAGGGGTGGGGGCAGGGATGGATGGAAGTGTGTGTGTGAGGAATGGATATCAAACTCATAGAGAGAAGCTGGGACTAGAGTGGTACAAGTCTACCTCCCACTGGTACTGTGGTGTTACTGCACCTACTCGAGGCGACTGTGGTCTTCTTGTGTTGTGGATCATTATCATTCCCCACTCAAACTTGCCTCTAGCCTGGTCTGAAAAAACGCATCTAGCCCCTTCCCCTTTTCCTAAAGCCTTTTCCTAAAGCCTTTTCCTAAAGCCTTTTCCTAAAGCCTCTTCCTAAAGCCTCTTCCTAAAGCCTATTCCTAAAGCCTAACTCTGGAGAAAAAGCTGAAGGAATTAGATATTATATAGTTTACACCTATCTGATGCTTTCGTATAGTTGAATGTACCTTTATCACGTCTCTCTCTCCCCTCCCTCCCTCTTGGTTGCTCTCCCCCTCCCATTCCCTCACTCCCTCTTGGTTGCTCTCCCCCTCCCATTCCTCACTCCCTCTTGGTTGCTCTCCCCCTCCCATTCCCTCACTCCCTCTTGGTTGCTCTCCCCTCCCATTCCCTCACTCCCTCTTGGTTGCTCTCCCCTCCCATTCCCTCACTCCTCTTGGTTGCTCTCCCCCTCCCATTCCCTCCCTCCCTCTTGGTTGCTCTCCCCCTCCCATTCCCTCCCTCCCTCTTGGTTGCTCTCCCCTCCCATTCCCTCACTCCCTCTTGGTTGCTCTCCCCCTCCCATTCCCTCACTCCCTCTTGGTTGCTCTCCCCCTCCCATTCCCTCACTCCCTCTTGGTTGCTCTCCCCCTCCCATTCCCTCACTCCCTCTTGGTTGCTCTCCCCCTCCCATTCCCTCACTCTCTCTTGCTCTCTCTCTCTCTCCCCATTTATCTCTCTACAGGTGGACTGGGAGAGTAATGGAAGTTTGGTGAAGAAGCTGTCTTCCATTAAGGAAGATGAGGAGGGTGATGAAGAGCAGAGCTCTGTGTCGCGTGCCCCTCGTTCCCCTCGACGTCTGACCAGGGTTCTCAACTCGCCCCTGCGTTCGCCCCTGCTGCACCCTCGACCCTTCCGCCCCCCCTCAGAACACTCCCGCCCCCCCACTCTGCAGATACCTGTGGTCAGCTTCAGCAGTGCGCCACTGGAGCTTAGTCCAAGGTAGGGAAAACACAGACTCAGTCATTCTACACACACACACACACACACAAATTACGCATGCATGCACACAAAGTTTTGCAACCAATGGGTCGTTCCGTGTAAATTTACATTTTTCACCAATATTGAATTTTAAAATCCTGTTATATTAAATGAAGTGCCCTTTAATATAGACCACATGGAGAATACAATCAAATCAGATTTGTTTTGTTTTATGAATGAAGGCTTGCTAAAGTGCTAAAATTCTGCATTTTGTCATTTCCCTCCGTCAACCCTGTTTCACTTCTAGGATGATTTCAACCCACTTAATCAAAAAATATCTCCAACATCATTGTAAAGTCCTAGTTAGTCTGTTGCTTTGACAAAGTCAGGTCTGAAGACGATTTATTTCATGTGATTAATGTCCCTCATTTTAAAGTCAACCCTGTTACATGAACTGAACTCGGTTTAAATGGTGAAACTATTCCTTTTTTTTACTCAAAATAAAAATGGAAGATCTAATAGTCAAATCATAGTGTAAAAGCAGGTGAGCTGGTTCTACTTTTTTTTGTAAAATTTCTGGTATTTTGTGGAAAACTGAGCGCGACGGAGTATAACACATCAACGCCATTACTCATAAATAGACAGGCGAGAAATGTTTTAGCAATTACATTTTTGGGGTGAAGCTTGCAGTCAATTTACACTCCCTGTTCCACATAACAAGCTTCTATTCCCTCTGTAACAAGAGGATTTATGGCTGATTTAAGATTAAATCGTCAACCATGTTACAGTCAACCCTGATACGGTCAACCCTGCACTTAATATAGTATTGTTTTTATTTAACATCTTGAGATGGGAAATTCCGTTTTTTATGAAGTTGAAAATGTTTTCTTTATGATAGAATGTTAAAATGAGGTAAAATCAAGTGTTTGTTGTTGTTGCGAGTTACACTCAAAAGGCACTGAATTGGTGGAACAGGTAGAGTAGAGAGGAGGAGAAATGGAAATGGGAGAGTAAAAGGGCTGAGGAAGCAGGGCTTGAATTGATGGAGCTCAACTTCCTCCACAACAATGTTGGTGTGTTTATTCATCTTTATTCTCTCTCTCTCTCTCTCTCTCTCTCTCTCTCTCTCTCTCTCTCTCTCTCTCTCTCTCTCTCTCTCTCTCTCTCTCTTTCTAGGTTTGTGGATGGTATTGAGACAGAGAGCAGTGTGAACTCCTCCCAGAAGTTTGAGTTTAGCTCCAGGCTGGTACACAGTGGTCAACCATCCCCAGGACTAGGTAATACAACGTTTTGTAGCGATTCCTATGTTGTTGATGTAAAGAATATTTGTTGGTCCATGATGTGTAATGAGGAGCAACCAGACGCTGCACTTGACACATTTATGAAATTGCTTATCCCAGTTACTAATAAGCAACCATTAAGAAAATGAGTGAAGAGGAATTGAAAAACGGTGTGGTTGAGAGGGATGAGGCAAAATAAATGGCAATACATACTGCAAATTGAGAAATCATCGACTAAACTGAATTAAAAGAAGGAGAAACTACTCTATGAAACAAAGACAAATGACATAAGGAATGATAGTAAAAAGCCAGACTACGGTTTGCAACTGCACATGGGGTCAAAGATCATACTTTTTGGAGAAATGTCCTCTGGTCTGATGAAACAAAAATAGAACTGTTTGGCCATAATGACCATCATTATGTTTGGAGGAAAAAGGGGGAGGCTTACAAGCCGAAGAACTCCATCCCAACTGTGAAGCACGGGTCTGGCAGCATCATGGCGTGGGGGTGCTTTGCTGCAGGAGGGACTGGTGCACTTCACAAAATAAATTACATCATGAGGCAGGAAAATGATGTAGATATATTGAAGCAACATCTCAAAACATCAGTCAGGAAGTTAAAGCTTGGTCGCAAATGGGTCTTCCAAATGGACAATGACCCCAAGCATACTTCCAAAGTTGTGGCAAAATGGCTTAAGGACAACAAAGTCAAAGTATTGCAGTGGCCATCACAAAGCCCTGACCTCAATCCTATAGAACATTTGTGGGCAGAACTGAAAAAGCGTGTGCGAGCAAGGAGGCCGACAAACCTGACTCAGTTACACCAGCTCTGTCAGGAGGAATGGGCCACAATTCACCCAAATTATTGTGGGAAGCTTGTGGAAGGCTACCTGAAACGTTTGACCCAAGTTAAACAATTTAAAGGCAATGCTACCAAATACTAATGGACTGTATGTGAACTTCTGACCCACTGGGAATGTGATGAAAGAAATAAAAGTGGTGATCCTAACTGACCTAAAACAGGGTAATTTTTTCCTGGATTAAATGCCAGGAATTGTGAAAAACTGAGTTTAAATGTCTTTGGCTAAGGTGTATGTAAACTTCCAACGTCAACTGTATGCGGATGACTCAACACTATACATGTCAGCTACCACAGTGACTGAAATGACTCACCACTATACACGTCAGCTACCACAGTGACTGAAATGACTCACCACTATACAAGTCAGCTACCACAGTGACTGAAATGACTCAACACTATACACGTCAGCTACCACAGCGACTGAAATGACTCACCACTATACACGTCAGCTACCACAGCGACTGAAATGACTCACCACTATACACGCTACCACAGTGACTGAAATGACTACCACAGTGACTGAAATGACTCAACACTATACACGTCAGCTACCACAGTGACTGAAATGACTCACCACTATACACGTCAGCTACCACAGTGACTGAAATGACTCACCACTATACACGTCAGCTACCACAGCGACTGAAATGACTCACCACTATACACGTCAGCTACCACAGCGACTGAAATGACTCACCACTATACACGTCAGCTACCACAGTGACTGAAATGACTCAACACTATACACGTCAGCTACCACAGTGACTGAAATGACTCACCACTATACACGTCAGCTACCACAGTGACTGAAATGACTCAACACTATACACGTCAGCTACCACAGTGACTGAAATGACTCAACACTATACACGTCAGCTACCACAGCGACTGAAATGACTCACCACTATACACGTCAGCTACCACAGCGACTGAAATGACTCACCACTATACACGTCAGCTACCACAGAGACTGAAATGACTCAACACTTAGAGCTGCAGTTAGTTTCAGAGTGGGTGGCAAGGAATAAGTTAGTCCTAAATATTTCAAAAACTAAAAGCATTGTATTTGGGATAAATCATTCACTAAACCCTGAACCTCAACTAAATCTTGAAATTAGTAATGTGGTAATTGAGCAAGTTGAGGAGACTAAATTGCTTGGAGTAAACCTGTAAACTACTGTTAAGTGTCATGGTCAAAACATATTGATACAACAGTAGCTAGGATCGGGAGAAGTCTGTCCCAAATAAAGTGCAGATCTACCTTCTTAACAGCACTAGTTTTGTCGAACATGGACCACAGTTCAGTCGTGTGGTCATGTGCCACAAAGAGGAACTTAGAAAATTGCAATTGGCTGAGAACAGGGCAGCACGGCTGGCCCTTGTATGTACAGAGAGCTAACAATAATATGCATGTCAATCTCTCTGGGCTCAAAGTGGAGGAGAGATTGACTTCACCACTACTTGTATTTGTGAGAGGTATTGACATGTTGAATGCACCAAGCTGTCTGTTTGAACTACTGGCACACAGCTCAAACACCCATGCATACCCTACAAGACGGGGGTGGGGTAGCCTAGTGGTTAGAGCGTTGGACTAGTAACTGGAAGGTTGCAAGTTCAAACCCCCGAGCTGACAAGGTACAAATCTGTCGTTCTGCCCCTGAACAGGCAGTTAACCCACTGTTCCTAGGCCGTCATTGAAAATAAGAATGTGTTCTTAACTGACTTGCCTAGTTAATTAAAAATACATTTTTTTTTTAAATGTCACCAGAGGTCTCGTCACAGTCTCCAAGTCCAGAACAGACTATGGGAGGCGCACAGTACGACATAGAGCCATGACTACATGGAACTCTATTCCACATCAAGTACCTCATGCAAGCAGTAAAACAGATAAAAATACTGGAACAGAGGAGGACTGTGAAGCAACACAAACAGGCACAGACGCATGATAACATACACACACGTACAAATAGATTTTGTCTTGTATATATGTGGTAATAGAGTAGTTCCCTGAGGGCACACACTTGATATGTTGTGACATCTGTTGTGACTGTATTGTAATGTATTTAAAATGCCTTAATTTAGCTGGACTACAATAAGAGTAGCTGCTGCCTTGGCAGGAACTAATGGGGAGCCATAATAAATACAAATACAATCTTCTCCCCACTAGTCTGTTGCTGCTCTCACTATCCAACATATTTTAACAAGGAACTTACATCTGTGTGTGTGTGTGTGTGTGTGTGTGTGTGTGTGTGTGTGTGTGTGTGTGTGTGTGTGTGTGTGTGTGTGTGTGTGTGTGTGTGTGTGTGTGTGTGTGTGTGTGTGTGTGTGTGTGTGTGTGTGTGTGTAGGGATCCTGGAGCAGTCAGATATCAAGCAGAGTGTTTCTAAGCTGAGTGACGAGGTGAGAGGTTGTAGTTAGGTATCCTAGAATCCATGAATCTTACAACATAAACACACAGTAACATAACACGTAAAACACCTAACTCTCAAGTGTCTGTCCGTCTTGTTCACAGATGAGCACCCTCTCCCAGCAAGTCTCTCATCTCAGCCAGGAGCTAAAGGAAATGACCCGCCTGCTCCGGCCCCTCCTTCTTGTGGCGCCTCAGCCAATCCTAACAGCCATAACGCCCAGCCTGACTCCACCCCCCAGCAGTGCCAACAAACCTTCCTCCAACACACCTCTGGTGGTCCCACCTCCAACCCTGCCCTGCTCCCCGTCGCCCCACCCCCAACGAACGCAGTCCTGCTCACTATTGGACATGGACAGTGCTGACACGGGGAACGTGGGCTTGCCAAGTTGCCTCCTCCCAACCCCCCCTCCACAGAGGCCTCCAGCCCAGACCCAGTTTCCAATCTCCCCAGAGAGAAGTTCTAAGGACTTACCCCACTCCAACCCCCCTTCCCCTGGGACAGAAGACATGAGGGGGTCACCCCACCTCTCCAACCACACCACCTCTAGCAACAGTTTCCTTCCCTCTGCCCAGGACAGATGTACCCTAGCCTCTGGCACCATGTCCCCCTCCCTCTCTTTCTCCTTGTCCCTCTCCTCCTCCCCCTCCTGCTCTCCCTGCCAGGGTCCTCATCACTCACGATCTGGTAGCCACAGCAGGGGCCTGCTCCCCCCGCCCCCCTCCCAGGACAACACGCCCCCGCCTTCCTCCCATTGCTCCGCTCCTCCGTCACTCAGCTCCTCACCTGGAGACCATAAGCTGAAGTTGGTCTTCCCCTCTTCCTACTCCACTCCCCTCATCCCTCCCCTCCCCTCTCCTTACCCCTCGACCCTCTCCCTGGGCCCGTTCTCCCTGGACTCTCTGAGGGGGGAGACGCAGGGGGGCACCAGGCTGGAGGCAGGACACCTGGCGCTGGAGATGCAGGAGAGGGGAGGAGAGAGGGGGGAGAGGCGCTCCCAGATGATGGAGCACATCAGCTACATGGACGAGGAAGGGCCAGCTCTGTGACAGAGAGGCAGATGACATGCAAGAAGAAACAGCAGAGACAGAATGAAGAGAAGAGAGTACGTAGCCCGCTCGTCTAGAATGCAAC
This sequence comes from Oncorhynchus masou masou, assembly GCF_036934945.1. Classification (NCBI taxonomy): domain Eukaryota; kingdom Metazoa; phylum Chordata; class Actinopteri; order Salmoniformes; family Salmonidae; genus Oncorhynchus; species Oncorhynchus masou. The sequence goes on along the minus strand of NC_088221.1, from coordinate 40,029,437 downwards.
GTTGAACCTGTGAGACAGACAGGCAGACAGAGATCAAAATGACTATAGGTGGAAACCAATAGCATCACTGAAAAATACCCCACCAGGACAGTAGCAAGACACCAGTTCTAACAGTACTCTGATCAGGCACTGTGGTCAACTTAAAGCAACACATCCTCCTCAGTCTATGGACTTCATGATGTCATAAGTGAAATGTGCATCCCTACTCCTCTTCTGGCCAAATGTTCCCAACCAACCACAGCTTCATGACATCACATACAGTACATAGGACTGGGAATGTAAACTCTAGTTCAACCTCTGTTGTGTGGTTTCCAAATTATACTAACATCTATTGCTTGAATATCAACCACGGCTGACTTCAAATGAGGAGTTCATTTAACTTCAACTTAATGTTTCTTCAGAGTTTCTCTGCTACTTGTTATATGGCAGTGATTTGTTACATACATCTCCACAAAGAACACACACACTTGCACTGTGGTCTTACATTATGTGACATCCTATAAGTCTCAATCCAGCCTACACACACAATCAGTTCTCTCCCTCCAACAAGTGGCCATATTCAACACAAGACAATCAGTGAACTTACAAAACACATGGAACCAATCAAAACATGAAGACAACACCGCAGTAGGTCTGGATGTAGAAGGGAGGGAGCCGGTGTGCCACAGAGGCCAGGTTTAGGTTTAAGAAGCCATGCATACGGGTGGATGAGTGGAATATACAGTAGGTCTATGAGTGACAACCAGACTGTACAGTGAATGAGTTCCCACATCAACTCCAGCTTTAGGCATCCAGCCATTCGTGCCTTCTCCTTGGAACACACACACTGCTAGTCGTATACATCATATCATCCACACCTGGTGATTCTGTTGTGATTTACCGTTGACCATTAAGCCATTGACCATTACGAACGCCTCACTTTTATTTTGAAAGTCATTTATTTTATGTAGAATGTGTGTTAAAATCTCCTGTTGGATTCAATGTTCTGGCCTTTTTTCGTCCATCGCTAGTTCAACCAGAGACATCTCAGCGTCATATCAAAGCCCACACGCACCAACACAAGCACACCAGTGGAGGCTGCTAAGGGGAGGATGGCTCATAATGGCTGGAATGGCATAAATGGAATAAAACACCTTTTATACCGTTCCATTCCATTCACTCCATTCCATCCATTAAACTCCATTCAGGCCATTATTATGAGCCGTCCTCGCGTCAGCAGCCTCCACTGAAGCACGCACGGACACACACACACACACACACGGACACGGACACACACACACACACACGGACACACGCACGGACACACACACGGACACACACACACGCACGGACACACACGGACACACACGGACACGCACGGACACACACGGACACACACGCACGGACACGCACGGACACACACACACACACACACACGGACACGCATGCAGGGACACACACACACACACACACGGACACGCACGGACACACACACACACGGACACACACACACACACACGCACACACACGGACACACACACACACACACGGACACACACACACACAGACACACACACACGGACACGCACGGACACACACACACACACACGCACGACACACACACACACGACACACACACACGGACACGGACACACACACACACGGACACACACACGGACACGGACACACACACACACGGACACGCACGGACACACACGACACGCACACACACGGACACGCACGGACACACACACACACACACGGACACGCACGGACACACACACACGGACACGCACGGACACACACACACACACACACACGGACACACGGACACGCACGGACACGGACACACACACACACACACACGGACACGCACGGACACACACGCACACACACACACACACACACACGGACACGCACGGACACACGGACACGCACACACACACACACATGGACACGGACACACACGCACACACACACGCGCGTGCACACACACATGGACACGCACGGACACACACACACACATGGACACGCACGGACACACACACGGACACGCACACACACACACGGACACACTCACATGGACACGCACGGACACACACGGACACGCACACACACACACATGGACACGCACGCGCACACACACATGGACACGCACGCGCGCACACACACACACGCACGCGCACACACGCGCGCACAAACACACACGCACACACATGCGCGCACACACGGACACGCACACACACACAGACACGCACACACACACACACACGCACACACACACGCGCGCACACACACACACACACATACACCTGCCAAGTCCGCAGCATCATCTGCATCCCATGTTTAAGTGTCAACCTCTGGATGACACAGGTTTATCCTAGAAAGACACAAGGCTCAGACATTGCTGAAGTGGTCAGAGGACTAATTGTATTAGCATTGTCTGGTGCTCTGTGTACTAGGTGCACTAGAGTTGTTTTTGGGGGGCACAGTCAGATTGAGATACTGGTTTCTATTTTCTGTAACGGGCTGAGGATGAGGCTGAAGATGAGAATGAGACTGAGGATGAGGATAAGGGCTGGGGATGAGGATGAGGATAAGGGGATGAGGCTGAGACTGGGATGAGATTGGGGATGAGGCTGAGGATGAGGATGAGGCTGGGGATGAGGCTGGGGATGAGGCTGAGGATAAGGCTGGGGATGAGGCTGGGGATGAGGCTGGGGATGAGGCTGGGGATGAGGCTGGGGATGAGGCTGGGGATAAGGCTGGGGATGAGGCTGGGGATGAGGCTGATGAGACTGAGGATGAGGCTGGGGATGAGGATGAGGCTGGGGATGAGGCTGGGGATAAGGCTGGGGATGAGGCTGGGGATAAGGCTGAGACTGAGGATGAGGCTGAGGATGAGGCTGGGGATGAGGCTGAGGATGAGGCTGGGGATGAGGCTGGGGATGAGGCTGAGGATGAGGCTGGGGATGAGACTGAGGCTGAGGATGAGATTGAGGATGAGGCTGAGGATAAGGATGAGGCTGGGGATGCGTGGAGATGTGTTGGAGGAGTGGCAGACAAAGGGGGTCAGGGGTCAAGATGTTAATGCTTGTCACAGCTAACTGCATGAGGAATGTGCTTGTTTCAGAACGAGGGGAGAGGGGGGTGGGCTTACTGTGCTGCCAGAGGTTTGGACAGGCTTAAGATGTATTTTATTAACTCTTACCAACTTTACCAGAAACACGATACAACAATAAACAAAGTGTTGTTTTATAAGATCCACGCTTCTGTAATGTTTTGTACCCAACTCTTTGTCTGTGATGTTTCAGTGGTGTCACATCCCAATTCCAAGTTGATTGAATCAACCAGGGTAATAAATACCCTTGTAACCAGTGAACCAACTGATGCACACGTTCAGCTGTCACACCTGGGACTCGTTTTTCACCTGCCCCATATTGATAAACAACTTTGCTGTTCCTCCACCTTGTCCAAGGACAAAAAAGACAGTGCTCACTGACCAAGTCCATCTTTCAGGTCTGCATATATTTCAAAATGGTAAGATTCATTCTATCAGAGCTTCAGTAAGGTTTGAAACGTCAGGGAGAAGAAAAGTTTAGACGATTCTGAGGGGAACAAACCAAACGGCTAAAAGTAAAGAACATTTAACATTTTATCCTGTTATGGGTCCATCTTAGAGCCTCCTAAAGGTAACAGACTACAGAGTGTCAGAGTCACCCACTGACACTATAGTGACCCTCTACGGGCCGGTTCAGAGTCAACCACTGACACTATAGTGACCCTCTACGGGCCGGTTCAGAGTCACCCACTGACACTATAGTGACCCTCTACAGGCCGGTTCAGAGTCACCCACTGACACAATAGTGACCCTCTACAGGCCGGTTCAGAGTCACCCACTGACACTATAGTAACCCTCTACGGGCCGGTTCAGAGTCACCCACTGACACTATAGTGACCCTCTACGGGCCGGTTCAGAGTCACCCACTGACACTATAGTGACCCTCTACGGGCCGGTTTCCCCAGATACAGGTTAAGCCTAATCCTAGACTAAGAATGATGCTCAATGGTGATTCACCATCGAAAGTGCTTTTTAGTCCAGGACTAAGATTAATCTGGGTCCAGTCCATCTACTACCATTATGGGGTGCGGCAGGCAGCCTAGTGGTTAGAGCGTTGGGCCAGTAACCGAAAGGTTGCTGGATCAAATCCCCGAGCTGACAAGGTAAAACTGTCGTTCTGCCCGTGAAAGGCAAGGCTGTTCCTAGGCTGTAATAAGAATTTGTAATAAGAATTTGTTCTTAACTGACTTGTCTAGTTAAATAAAAGGTTTAAAACATTTTTTTTATATTTTATTGACCACAGGATCCTCCCATTGTTGCTCTGTTCACACCATAGCAACACACACCCTACTTCCTGTAGGAACCAGGATCAGAAACAGGAAGAAAACAAAGAGATGAAAAATCCCAAAAATATATTTATATATATTTACGAGGTATGTATGCACACAAAAAAAGAAACCACCACACATTTCAAAATTAACAGTCTTTTTTACCCAAACGTGTCCTCTCGTGACATAAAGCCATTCAAATAATAATAATATCAATAATTAATAATTAGCTAAATTAAAGCAAGAGGAAGTGATGCTCCCACAACCCTGCCCTCTCCGTCAGAACCTTTAGTCCGTCAGAACCTTTAGTCCAGCTCTGTGACGTCTTTCTGTCCATCTCCATAACGAGTCCAAAAGCACCAAGGCCTCCTGGCCACAAGGTGGCGTTGTGCTGCAATGGCTGGCTGCTGTGCTGCACATTACTAATCCTTTCTTCCTTCACATCAAGTCCAAGAAACAAAAACAAAATCTTCACCTCTTTGCATAAAAAAATTATTATAATAATGAAACCTACCCCCAGTTGGTGAGCAGCAAGCACTTGTTTCCCCATCCAACCGAGTCTTAAAGTCTCCGGCTGGGATGGAGGTCAGTATTGGAGTGATGAGGTGGAAGGGGACTCTGCCTCGGCAGCTCAAAAGGTGTCTTTGTGCAACCAAACAAAAACGGAAGATTAAAGTGAAGGAGATCAGAACAAAACAATGGCAGCAAGGAGGCAGGTCTCCTCCTGGCAGGCGGTTGGTTTGTTAGTTTTGTTGTTAGGGGAAACAACATCTGAGACTGCCCCCGTGGGGTCACGCCAGATAATGCTGCATCGCTGTTTTCGCCCTGAGAGAGACAGAGAGAGTCAGTACACTATCCTATAACATAATGAGCGCGCACGTGTGTGTGTGTGTGTGTGTGTGTGTGTGTGTGTGTCACACCTTTCACAGAGGTTGGGGTCTAAGGCCTGGGTGAGTTTGTGCAGAATGTCTACAAAGCCCAACTCCCTCAGCTTGTCCTGACGCTCCTGGCAGCCTGAGAACAGAGACACCAACGTAGGAAGGTTAGAGGGGATGATGTTGGACCCGGAGGCAGAGACCAAGTCCAACAGTAAAGCATTAAACATTACATAACAACGGAGCTTGTGGAATGTTGAGTGGAATCACAGATGAAAACCAGGGATGTAGTGGAGCGTAAATACATTAGTGTATGTTACAGACCGTGCTTCATCTGCACTGCGGTTCAGATTTGTATTAACTTGATGCACAATCTTTACCACTACATCCACAAGAACCACTAGCCCTTTCCTAGCTAACCCCCAGGTAGCCCCCCCCCCCCCCGCCCCCCAGCATGTAACAACCTGTCATGGCATCAGCCTCGCTGCCCTCCTCATTCCTGCTCAGGTTGGAGATACAGAATGTTGCTGCCAGCTGGAGCTTCGCATTAGAGTGACCCTGAGAGGACACCACAGAGAACTGTTCTCAGTATTTGGTTTAGATGTGTCAATCATATACAATACCAGTCAAGTTGACACACCTACTCATTCAAGGATTTTTCTTAATTTAAAAAAAAATTATTATCCACATCATAGAATAGTGAAGACATCAAAATTATGAAATAACACGTGTAGTACCCCAAAAAAAGTGTTAAACAAATCACAATATATTTGAGATTCTTCAAAGGAGACACCCTTTGCCTTGATGACAGCTTTGCAGCACTCTTGGCATTCTCTCAACCAGCTTCATGAGGCAGTCACCTGGAATGCATTTCAATTAACAGGTGTGCACTCTTAGAAGTTAATTTGTGGAACAATCAGTAGTGTTGTGACAAGGTAGGGGGGTATACAGAAGATAGCCCTATTTGGTAAAAGACCAAGTCCATATTATGGCATGAACAGCTCAAATAAGCAAAGAGAAACGACAGTCCATCATTACTTTAAGACATGAGGGTCAGTTAATCCTTAAAATGTCAAGAACTTAAGTTTCTTCAAGTGCAGGCCTTCATGGTCGAATTGCTGCAAAGAAATCGCTACTAAAGGACACCAATAAGAAGAGACTTGCTTGGGCCAAAAAACACGAGCAATGGACATTAGACCGGTGGAAATCTGTCCTTTGGTCTGATGAGTCCAAATTTGAGATTTTTGGTTCCAACCGCTGTGTCTTTGTGAGACGCAGAGTAGGTGAACGGATGTGTGGTTCCCACCGTGAAGCATGGAGGTGGTGTGATGGGGCTTTGGGGTGACACCCTCATGATTTATTTAGAATTCAAGGCACAATTAACCAGCATGGCTACCACAGCATTCTGTAGCGAGACGCCACCGCATCTGGTTAGTGCTTAATGGGACTATCATTTGTTTTTCAACAGAACAATGACCCAACACACCTCCAGGCTGTGTAAAGGCTATTTGACCAAGAAGGACAGCAATGGACTGCTGCATCAGATGATCTGGCTTCCACAATCACCTGTCCTCAACCCAATTGAGATGGTTGGGATGAGTTGGACCGCAGAGTGAAGGAAAAGCAGCCAAAAGTGCTCAGCATATGTGGGAACTCCTTCAAGACTGTTGGAAAAGCATTCCTGGTGGTGCTGGGTGAGATAATGCCAAGAGTGTGTCATTAAGGCAAAGGCTGGCTACTTTGAAGAATCTCAAATCTAAAATATATTTTGATTAGTTTAACACTTTTTTGGTTACTACATGATTCCATATGTGTTATTTCATAGTTTTGATGTCTTCACTTATTCGACATTGTAGAAAATAGCAAAGATCAAGAATAACTCTTGAATGAGTAGGTGTGTCCAAATGTTTGACTGGTACTGTATGTAAAGAGAGACGGTGAAACTCGTTCTAAATAAACATTACCCCACGTGGATACAAATATCAAGGTTGGCAACAGAGAGTTCAGTGAACTTGAGAACAAACCTATATTTTACTAGTATTGCTACAGTGGATCATGGAGGGAAGAGACTCTACCATGTAATATTTGATTTTCTGGAGGATGTCGTCATTGGTCATGATGAGTTCCTTGGCTGTGTTGCCATCGGCAATATTGGCTAGGATGCAGAGTGTCTGAAATATAGAGAGCAGTTCAAGGTTGTGTTCCCCTGCCCAGGCGTAGCTGACGCATGCCAGATCACCACCTGGATAGGCATTTTACATACCAGCTAACCACATCATGTTACAGCAATCTGCTGATAGCAATCTGTTACGCAATCATTGGTTGATGCATGCAATGTCTGAGCAGGGGAACCCGACCACAGTGATACTGGTGTTCTGACCTACAGTATGTTGAGAGGGAGTCCTACAGTATGTTGAGGGGGTCCTACAGTATGTTGAGGGGGTCCTACCTGCTCCTTGGCCTACAGTATGTTTAGGGGGTCCTAGAGTATGTTGAGGGGGCACGACCTGCTCCTTGACCTAAAGTATGTTGAGGGGGTCCTACAGTATGTTGAGGGGGTCCTACAGTAGGTTGGGGGGGGACCTACAGTATGTTGAGGGGGTCCTACAGTATGTTGAGGGGGGTCTTATAGTATGTTGAGGGGGACCTACAGTATGTTGAGGGGGTCCTACAGTATGTTGAGGGGGTCCTACCTGCTCCTTGAGCTACAGTATGTTGAGGGAGTCCTACAGTATGTTGAGGGGGGTCCTATAGTATGTTGAGGGGGTCCTACAGTATGTTGAGGGGGTCCTACAGTATGTTGAGGGGGTCCTACCTGCTCCTTGACCTACAGTATGTTGAGGGGGTCCTACAGTATGTTGAGGGGGGTCCTATAGTATGTTGAGGGGGTCCTACAGTATGTTGAGGGGGGTCCTATAGTATGTTGAGGGGTCCTACAGTATGTTGAGGGGGTCCTACAGTATGTTGAAGGGGTCCTACAGTATGTTGAAGGGGTCCTACAGTATGTTTAGGGGGGTCCTACAGTATGTTTAGGGGGGTCCTACAGTATGTTGATGGGGTCCTACAGTATGTTGAGGGGGTCCTACAGTATGTTGAGGGGGGTCCTATAGTATGTTGAGGGGGTCCTATAGTATGTTGAGGGGGGTCCTATAGTATGTTGAGGGGGTCCTACAGTATGTTGAGGGGGTCCTACCTGGTCCTTGACCTAGAGTATGTTGAGGGGGTCCTACAGTATGTTGAGGGGGTCCTACAGTATGTTGAGGGGGGTCCTATAGTATGTTGAGGGGGTCCTATAGTATGTTGAGGGGGTCCTATAGTACGGAGGGGGTCCTACAGTATGTTGAGGGGGGTCCTACAGTATGTTGAGGGGGTCCTACAGTATGTTGAGGGGGTCCTATAGTATGTTGAGGGGGACCTACAGTATGTTGAGGGGGGACCTACAGTATGTTGAGGGGGTCCTACAGTCTGTTGAGGGGGTCCTACATTATGTTGAGGGGGTCCTACCTGCTCCTTGACCTACAGTATGTTGAGGGGGTCCTACATTATGTTGAGGGGGTCCTACCTGCTCCTTGACCTAAAGTATGTTGAGGGGGTCCTACAGTATGTTGAGAGGGTCATACAGTATGTTGAGAGGGTCCTACAGTATGTTGAGGGGGACCTACAGTATGTTGAGGGGGTCCTACAGTATGTTGAGGGGGTCCTACAGTATGTTGAGGGGGGTCCTATAGTATGTTGATGGGGTCCTACAGTATGTTGAGGGGGTCCTACCTGCTCCTTGACCTACAGTATGTTGAGGGGGTCCTACATTATGTTGAGGGGGTCCTACAGTATGTTGAGGGGGGTCCTATAGTATGTTGAGGGGGTCCTACAGTATGTTGAGGGGGTCCTACAGTATGTTGAGGGGGTCCTATAGTATGTTGAGGGGGTCCTATAGTATGTTGAGGGGGTCCTACAGTATGTTGAGGGGTAAGTCCTACAGTATGTTGAGGGGGTCCTACAGTATGTTGAGGGGGTCCTATAGTATGTTGAGGGGGTCCTATAGTATGTTGAGGGGGTCCCTACAGTATGTTGAGGGCGTCCTACAGTATGATGACCTACAGTATGTTGGGGGTCCTACAGTATGTTGAGGGGGTCCTACAGTATGTTGAGGGGGTCCTATAGTATGTTGAGGGGGTCCTATAGTATGTTGAGGGGGTCCTACAGTATGTTGAGGGGGTCCAACAGTATGTTGAGGGGGTCCTACAGTATGTTGAAGGGGTCCTACAGTATGTTGAGGGGGGTCCTATAGTATGTTGAGGGGGTCCTACAGTATGTTGATGGGGTCCTACAGTATGTTGAGGGGGTTCTACCTGCTCTTTGACCTACAGTATGTTGAGGGGGTCCTACAGTATGATGAGGGGGGTCCTACAGTATGTTGAGGGGGGTCCTATAGTATGTTGAGGGGGTCCTACAGTATGTTGAGGGGGGTCCTATAGTATGTTGAGGGGGTCCTATAGTATGTTGAGGGCGGTCCTACAGTATGTTGAGGGGGTCCTACCTGCTCCTTGACCTACAGTATGCTGAGGGGGTCCTACATTATGTTGAGGGGGGCCTACAGTATGTTGAGGGGGTCCTACAGTATGTTGAGGGGGTCCTACAGTATGATGAGGGGGGTCCTACAGTATGTTGAGGGTGGTCCTACAGTATGTTGAGGGGGTCCTACCTGCTCCTTGACCTACAGTATGTTGAGGGGGTCCTACAGTATGTTGAGGGGGTCCTACAGTATGTTGAGGGGGTCCTACAGTATGTTGAGGGGGTCCTACAGTATGTTGAGGGGGTCCTACAGTATGTTGAGGGGGTCCTATAGTATGTTGAGGGGGTCCTACAGTATGTTGAGGGGGGTCCTATAGTATGTTGAGGGGGTCCTACAGTATGTTGAGGGGGTCCTACAGTATGTTGAGGGGGGTCCTATAGTATGTTGAGGGGGGTCCTATAGTATGTTGAGGGGGTCCTACAGTATGTTGAGGGGGTCCTACCTGCTCCTTGACCTACAGTATGCTGAGGGGGTCCTACATTATGTTGAGGGGGGCCTACAGTATGTTGAGGGGGTCCTATAGTATGTTGAGGGGGTCCTACAGTATGTTGAGGGGGACCTACAGTATGTTGAGGGGGTCCTACCTGCTCCTTGACCTACAGTATGATGAGGGGGGTCCTACAGTATGTTGAGGGCGGTCCTACAGTATGTTGAGGGGGTCCTACCTGTTCCTTGACCTACAGTATGTTGAGGGGTCCTACAGTATGTTGAGGGGGTCCTACCTGCTCCTTGACCTACAGTATGTTGAGGGGGTCCTACCTGCTCCTTGACCTACAGTATGTTGAGGGGGTCCTACCTGCTCCTTGACCTACAGTATGTTGAGAGGGTCATACAGTATATGTTGAGAGGGTCCTACAGTATGTTGAGGGGGACCTACAGTATGTTGAGGGGGTCCTACAGTATGTTGAGGGGGTCCTACAGTATGTTGAGGGGGTCCTACAGTATGTTGAGGGGGTCCTACAGTATGTTGAGGGGGGTCCTACAGTATATTGAGCGGGTCCTACCTGCTCCTTGACCTACAGTATGTTGAGGGGGTCCTACCTGCTCCTTGACCTCGATGCTGTGTTCCCCCTCCAGGATCAGAGTGACCGCCTGCATGATCTGCTTCCCATGGGAACTCATGATCTGGTCTATGTGCTGAGAGAGAGAGAAAGAGTTTTTGTTTTTAAAGGAATTTGGAGAGCTAGCTGTCTGTCTGTCTATCTGTCTGTCTATCTGTCTTACAGGTCGTGTGGAGAGCAGGTTCCGTAACAGGCCCAAGGTCTTCATCAGGACGTTAGTGTCCGGGTCAGAGAGCAGACGGAAAAGCTGCTCCGTCCCCAAAGCTCTCACAATCTCCCCTTTCACCTTCTGGTCTGCCTGGAACGCCATGTTCTGAACACAAACACACAAACAAACAACAAAAAGGGTGTAGGTTAGACAGACACCTTCTAACCTAGGGTTGCAAAATGACAGACACTACCAAAGCTCTGGTTGGAAGACTGTCAGCTGAGGCGTTCCCTCACTGCTCGTTCTCTACTGATTCTGAGAATCCTCCAGCCAACATTGCTAAGCAACCTGGGAAGTTTGCTTATGCAACCTTTTGTCGAGGTAAAGTGGGGGAGCAGAGCAAGACAGAGAGGGGGTAAAGTGGGGACTCACCATGAGAGCCCAAATGCCGTTGACCCTCAGGGCTGGACTGTCACTCTGGGTCAGACTGCACAGTGACTCTACCACCCCTGACTCCAGGATAGGCTGCAGACATACACAAAACACATACACATTTCTTATTTCACCTTTATTTAATCAGGTAGGCAAGTTGAGAACAAGTTCTCATTTACAATTGCGACCTGGCCAAGATAAAGCAAAGCAGTTCGACACATACAACACCACATAGTTACACATGGAGTAAAACAAACATACAGTCAATAATACACTTACTCCCACTGGTCAAGATAAACGGCAAATATACAACCTGACAGCTAATATTTAGTCCTAAAAAGTCAAGCAAAAATAAGTCATGTAACAATTTTACTGAGTTGAGTTTGTCGACCAATCATGTAGTTGTCTAGGTAACAGTAGTAGTGTTGTATTGCTGCCTACCACTAGGTAACGGTAGTAGTGTTGTATTGCTGCCTGCCACTAGGTAACAGTAGTAGTGTTGTATTGCTGCCTACCACTAGGTAACAGTAGTAGTGTTGTATTGCTGCCTGCCACTAGGTAACAGTAGTAGTGTTGTATTGCTGCCTGCCACTAGGTAACAGTAGTAGTGTTGTATTGCTGCCTGCCACTAGGTACCAGTAGTAGTGTTGTATTGCTGCCTACCACTAGGTAACAGTAGTAGTGTTTGTATTGCTGCCTGCCACTAGGTAACAGTAGTAGTGTTTGTATTGCTGCCTGCCACTAGGTAACAGTAGTAGTGTTGTATTGCTGCCTGCCACTAGGTACCAGTAGTAGTGTTGTATTGCTGCCTACCACTAGGTAACAGTAGTAGTGTTGTATTGCTGCCTGCCACTAGGTAACAGTAGTAGTGTTGTATTGCTGCCTACCACTAGGTAACAGTAGTAGTGTTGTATTGCTGCCTACCACTAGGTAACAGTAGTAGTGTTGTATTGCTGCCTACCACTAGGTAACATTAGTAGTGTTGTATTGCTGCCTGCCACTAGGTAACAGTAGTAGTGTTGTATTGCTGCCTGCCACTAGGTAACAGTAGTAGTGTTGTATTGCTGCCTGCCACTAGGTAACAGTAGTAGTGTTGTATTGCTGCCTGCCACTAGGTAACAGTAGTAGTGTTGTATTGCTGCCTGCCACTAGGTAACAGTAGTAGTGTTGTATTGCTGCCTACCACTAGGTAACAGTAGTAGTGTTGTATTGCTGCCTGCCACTACTAGTAGTGTTGTATTGCTACTAGGTAACAGTAGTAGTGTTGTATTGCTGCCTGCCACTAGGTAACAGTAGTAGTGTTGTATTGCTGCCTACCACTAGGTAACAGTAGTAGTGTTGTATTGCTGCCTACCACTAGGTAACAGTAGTAGTGTTGTATTGCTGCCTGCCACTAGGTAACAGTAGTAGTGTTGTATTGCTGCCTGCCACTAGGTAACAGTAGTAGTGTTGTATTGCTGCCTGCCACTAGGTAACAGTAGTAGTGTTGTATTGCTGCCTGCCACTAGGTACCAGTAGTAGTGTTGTATTGCTGCCTGCCACTAGGTACCAGTAGTAGTGTTGTATTGCTGCCTGCCACTAGGTACCAGTAGTAGTGTTGTATTGCTGCCTGCCACTAGGTAACAGTAGTAGTGTTGTATTGCTGCCTGCCACTAGGTAACAGTAGTAGTGTTGTATTGCTGCCGGTCTCACCTCTTTGCTGGGGGAGAACTCCAGCAGCAGGTTGCATAGTGTAGAAGAGGCCATGACCAGCACCTCGTCTGGAGCGTTCTGTAACAACTACACACAGAGAGAGAAGAGTACCTTCAGTCTTAATAATAGCCCCAAATATTGGCCATTTCCTCTGCAGCTTACAGAAACATGATGTGACTATATAGAGATGTAGAGGGTAATACTAGAGTACAGACCTTCATAAGGGGTTTCCATACTGCGTGGTCATGAAAACTAGTCCTCAACTGCTGGACTGACCGGGACAGACTGTGAAGACACCTGGACACAGAGTGAGACAGAGGACGAGTCGGATATCTTTGGTACAAGGAGATCTTCATAGGCTAAGAGGGAAACAGTTTCAATATACAAATTCTTTGACTCTATGGGTCAACTGGACCCTGATCGCTTCCTTGTACGAAATATTTACTTGGTTTTATAGTGGTAGGGCCTCTATACTACGTTAGTGGTATCTTGTATTTTATAGACTACAACCACACATTTTGTGACAGGCAAATTAATAAAGGCATGAAAGGAAAATAAAAATGGGCGGGGGGAATGAAGCATGAGTAGGAGGAATGAATGAAACACAGGTAGGAGGAATGAATGAAGCACGGGTAGGGGGAATGAATGAAACACAGGTAGGAGGAATGAATGAAGCATGGGTAGGGGGAATGAATGAAACACAGGTAGGAGGAATGAATGAAGCATGGGTAGAATGAATGAAACACGGGTAGGGGGAATGAAACACTAGTAGTAGTGTTGTATTGCTGCCTACCACTAGGTAGGGGGAATGAAACACAGGTAGGAGGAATGAATGAAGCATGGGTAGGGGGAATGAATGAAGCACGGGTAGAGGTAATGAATGAAACACGGGTAGGGGGAATGAATGAAACACAGGTAGGAGGAATGAATGAAGCATGGGTAGAATGAATGAAACACGGGTAGGGGGAATGAAACACGGGTAGGGGGAATGAAACACAGGTAGGAGGAATGAATGAAACACGGGTAGGAGGAATGAAACACAGGTAGGAGGAATGAAACACAGGTAGGGGATATGAAGCATGGGTAGGGGGAATGAATGAAAGACAGGTAGGGGTAATGAAGCATGGGTAGGGGGAATGAATGAAATACAGGTAGGAGGAATGAAACACAGGTAGGAGGAATGAATGAAACACGGGTAGGAGGAATGAAACACAGGTAGGAGGAATGAAACACAGGTAGGGGATATGAAGCATGGGTAGGGGGAATGAATGAAAGACAGGTAGGGGTAATGAAGCATGGGTAGGGGGAATGAATGAAACACAGGTAGGGGTAATGAAGCATGGGTAGGAGGAATGAATGAAACACAGGTAGGAGGAATGAATGAAACACGGGTAGGGGGAATGAATGAAACACAGGTAGGAGGAATGAATGAAGCATGGGTAGGGGGAATGAATGAAACACAGGTAGGAGGAATGAATGAAGCATGGGTAGGGGGAATGAATGAAAGACAGGTAGGGGTAATGAATGAAACAAGGGTAGGGGCAATGAATGAAAGACAGGTAGGGGGAATGAATGAAACACGGGTAGAGGGAATGAATGAAAGACAGGTATGGGGTAATGAATGAAAGACGGGCATGGGGTAATGAATGAAAGACAGGCAGGGGTAATGAAACACGGGTAGGGGTAATGAATGAAAGACAGGCAGGGGTAATGAAACACGGGTAGGGGGAATGAATAAAACACATGTAGGGGGAATGAATGAAAGACAGGCAGGGGTAACAAATGAAACACATGTAGGGGTAATGAATGAAAGACAGGTAGGGATAATGAAACCTGGGTAGGGGAAATGAATGAAAAACTGGTAGAGGTAATGAATGAAAGACAGGCAGGGGTAATGAATGAAACGCGTGTTGGGGTAATGAATGAAACACATGTAGGGGTAATGAATGAAAAACACTGGCAGGGGTAATGAATTAAACACATGTAGGGGTAATGAATGAAACACTGGCATGGGTAATGAATTAAACACATGTAGGGGTAACGAATGAAACACTAGCAGGGGTAATGGATGAAACACTGGTAGGGGTAATGGACAAAACACAGACAGGGGTAATGGATTAAACACAGGCATGGGGTAATGAATGACACACTGTAGGGTAATGAATGAAACACTGGCAGGGGTAATGAATGAAACACTGGTAGGGGTAATGAATGAAACACTGGTAGGGGTAATGAATGAAACACTGTCAGGAGGTAATGAACATTAGGCCTAAATCTTATTGCTTGTGTACGTTTTTGTTTACTGTCATTGTTGGTGTTTGTTGGTTATTATATGTTTGTTACATTTAGAAATTCAGATATATGTACTATTTGTTTATGATGTTTACCTGAAAAAAGAAATATTATATAATAAAAAAATTCTATATAGACACACGTCAAAAGTTTGGACACACCTACTCATTCAGGGGTTTTTCTTTATTTTTACAATTTTCTACTTTGTAGAATAATAGAAGACATCAAAACTATACATATGGAATCATGGGGCGGCAGGGTGGCCTAGTGGTTAGAGTGTTGGACTAGTAACCGGAAGGTTGCAAGTTCAAATCCCAGAGCTGACAAGGTACAAATCTGTTGTTCTGCCACTGAACAGGCAGTTAACCCACTGTTCCTAGGCTGTCATTGTCAATTTGTTCTTAACTGACTTGCCTAGTTAAATAAAGGTTAAAAATTAACAAAAAGTGTTAAACAAATCAAAATATATTTTATATTTGAGATTCTTCAAAGTAGTCACCTTTTGCCTTGATGACAGCTTTGCACACTTGTGGCATTCTGGAATGCATTTCAATTAACAGGTGTGTCTTCTTAAAAGTTCATTTGTGAAATGTATTTCCTTCTTAATGCGTTTGAGCCAATCAGTTGTGTTGTGACAGGGTTGGGGTGGTATACAGGAGTTAGCCCTATCTGGTAAAATACTGTTGTTTTATTTCTTTACCTACCTATTGTTCACCTAATACCTTTTTTGCACTATTGGTTAGAGCCTGTAAGTAAGCATTTCACTAAGGTTTACACCTGTCGTATTCTGCGCACGAGACAAATAAACTTTGATTTGATGTGATGGTTGCTGATAATGGGCCTCTGTAGATATTCCATTTTTTTTTTTTATCTGCCGATTCCAGCTACAATAGTCATTTACAACATTAACACTGTCTACACTGTATTTATGATCAACTTGATGTTATATTCATTATTATTTAATTATTATTATTTTTAAATGAGCTTTTCTTTCAGAAACAAGGACATTTCTAAGTGACCCCAAACTTTTGAACAGAAGTGTACATCTAACTAGCCTTGTGAACTAGGATAAAACACCTGATAGGTTTATATATAAAAAAGAGAGGAACAGAATGTGACAGGACACTCAGTGGAGAGCAGAGAAGTAGAGATGTGTTTTCCGTACCTGACGGCTGCTAGCCGCACCTTGATGCTGGATTCTGACAGGCCGCTCACTATCCTGTCCATCATGTTCTCTGTCTCTGTGATCTGAGGAGGGAGAAACAGGAGAGGGGGGTTACGAGAAGGACACTTCTAAAAGTGGCTGGGTAGGGGTGGGTGTGTGTACTGTTGAAGTCACCTTCTTGCGGATGTCTTCATCGTTGGAGCCCAGTGAGGCGTACAGCTTGAAGGCAGCTTGCCTCAGCTCATGTGCGTGTTTCAGGTCGTGATCCAACTACAGATAAATAAAAAATGAAATAAACCATTATTTTTAGGTAAAAGAGATTTTTGTCCAAATGAAGGACTGTGGTGTACTTTTCTCACCACAGTTTCAGTGTTTTCCTGATGGTCACTGTTTTCTCTGCCTTGTAAGACTGCCTGGCTAGGTTCAATGACTACAGTCCACTGTCTCACCCTCTTGATGTCAGTGATGGCGCTGACAGAGCTGGGGTATTTGAAGTAGTCAGCCAGCATGGCCACGAGGTGGTCGGTTACACTGGCGATCCTCTGCAGCTCCACATCGGGCTCCATCAGGTAGGCCAGGGTCTCTGCCCCCTCCACACGCTCCTCCAACAGACGCTCCTTACTGCACATCCTCACCAGGCACGGCAGGGTCTACAGACAGGGGTGGAACCAGAGTTCTACATACAGGTTGGCACTTGGGATAACTCATGCCCTGGAGGCAGCTCTGCAGGGTGGTCACTAGCTAGCACAGCCACAAAGTCATCAAATCTGATTTTAACCCTAACCACACTGCTAATCTTGTGCCAAACACAAAACTTAAATTATTACCAAAAAGCTAAATTTTGTTTCCATAAATGCTTTACGTTATAGACAATTTTGACTTTGCATTCTGGCCCATCTAGTGGAAACCGCTCTGCTTGCAGAACAAGATCCATCCCAATAAATGTCCACACACACACGCATGCACACACGCACGCACGCACACACACATCAGTATTAGATTGAGTCGTTAGATGGGTGCACAATGGTACAAGCAAACTAGTATAATCACCTTTAAAACAATGCACCTGTCATCTGTTCTGATGGCTCCCGCTCGACACATGTATGTTAGACTGGGGGGGGCAGAAAGAGAGAGAGGGAGAGAAATGTCACCTTCAGAAAGACAAACACTTTCACACACGTAACTTCAGTCAGCAGATTCACACCTACTAGCACTTACGTCGACATGGTCAGTCGCAGCACACTTAGTTTAATAGTCAAGTGAAACACTCACCACTTGGCTGCTGTGAGCTGCATTTCAATGGGCAGATCCCTTTGCAACATTCTGACAAATACCTGAGAGAGCAGATCCCCATCAACCAGCACTGAGAACAGAGAGGAGAACATAGATTTGTATCGTAGCATCATAATACTATATTATCACCATCTGACAACATTTCTGCTACCATGATGATAACAATGTAATGGCAATAACAGAACACCTCTGACACAGAGTAAACAACATAACTAGAATCTGTCCCAGTTAGGTCTCAGAGCAGGCAAGAATGAAATAGAGAAAGAGAAAGAGAGAAAGAGAGGGAGAGAGAGAGAGGCAGGGAGAGAAAAGGGAGAGAGAGGGGGGCAGGGAGAGAAAAGGGAGAGAGAGGGGGGCAGGGAGAGAAAAGGGAGAGAGAGGAGGGCAGGGAGAGAAAAGGGAGAGAGAGGAGGGCAGGGAGAGAAAAGGGAGAGAGAGGGTGGCAGGGAGAGAAAAGGGAGAGAGGGGGGGCAGGGAGAGAAAAGGGAGAGAGAGGGGGGCAGGGAGAGAAAAGGGAGAGAGAGGGGGGCAGGGAGAGAAAAGGGAGAGAGGGGGGCAGGGAGAGAAAAGGGAGAGAGAGGGGGGCAGGGAGAGAAAAGGGAGAGAGAGGGAGGCAGGGAGAGAAAAGAAAAGGGGGGCAGGGAGAGAAAAGGGAGAGAAAAGGGAAAGGGAGAGAGAGGGGGGGCAGGGAGAGAAAAGGGAGAGAGAGGGAGGCAGGGAGAGAAAAGGGAGAGAGAGGGAGGCAGGGAGAGAAAAGGGAGAGAGAGGGGGGCAGGGAGAGAAAAGGAGAAAGAGGGAGAGAAAGGGAGAAAGAGGGGGCAGGGAGAGAAAAGGGAGAGAGGGGGGGGGCAGGGAGAGAAAAGGGAGAGGGTGGGGGCAGGGAGAGAAAAGGAAGAGAGAGGGAAGCAGGGAGAGAAAAGGGAGAGAGAGGGAGGCAGGGAGAGAAAAGGGAGAGAGAGGGGGGCAGGGAGAGAGAAATAAAAAGGAAAAGTAGTCTTACCATTCACCAATGTCATGGAGACCTGAGTGTTCTCATAGGCCAGGACTGAGAAGCATTTTAATGCCTGCATACGTACCTGTATGGCATGAGAGAACCAAAGAAAGAGAGGTAGTGACATAACAGGAGGGAAAGGGGAGAGAGGGTGAGATGTTAATTCAATTCAAGGGGATTTATTGGCATGAGAAACATGTGTTAACATTGCCAAAGCAAGTGAGGTAGATAATATACAAAAGTGAAATAAACAATAAAAATGAACAGTAAACATTACACAAACAGAAGTTTCAAAACAATAAAGACATTACAAATGTCATATTCCATATATATACACAGTGTTGAGAGATGTGAGATGGTTGAACTGAGACAATGGCTGAGTAATAGTTGCAAACAGTACCTTATAGGAGAGAGAGATGAGCATGGGAGCAATGTTCTGGATCGCCCCGTGGTTAAACAGAACCGCCTGATGCTCTGGACTCTACAGAACACACACATAACTGAGTCAGTCCTCAGACAGGCTAATTAACATGTCTTCTACTAGATGACCGTTTTAAATATGTGTACTGCTGTACTGACCTTGCAGCAGTGGGAGAAGATCTGGGTGATGTAGTCCTGCGTCCGCGGAGACCGACTCAGCAGGGACATCAAGTGGGGAATCACAGTGGGGTCCTGGAGGAGACAGACACTGTGACTGTCCACACGGCTCAGGACACACGGCTCAGATGAGTGCTAGAGAGAGCATGTTGTAATATGACGTTACACCCCTATGGATGTGTATCAGAGAAGAAGTGACTAAGACTTACAGTGTAGAGCAGCTGCACTGGGGTGACTGGACTGATGAAGACTGTCCTGAGGCAGCGAAGACAAGCCTCGATGAAGATCAGGTCTGGACATACGAGACCTGCATATACACAGAGAGCATAAGTCAATGATCAAATCACATTTTATTAGGCACATGCGCCGAATACAACAGGTGTAGACCTTACAGTGGAATGCTTACTTACAAGCCCTTAACCAACAGGTGTAGACCTTACAGTGGAATGCTTACTTACAAGCCCTTAACCAACAGGTGTAGACCTTACAGTGGAATGCTTACTTACAAGCCCTTAACCAACAGGTGTAGACCTTACAGTGGAATGCTTACTTACAAGCCCTTAACCAACAGGTGTAGACCTTACAGTGGAATGCTTACTTACAAGCCCTTAACCAACAGGTGTAGACCTTACAGTGGAATGCTTACTTACCCAACCAACAATGCAGTTAAGAAAAATAAGTGTTAAGTAAAAAATACAAAATAAAGTAATTGAAGAGCAGCAGTAAAATAACAGTAGCGATGCTATATACAGGGGGTACCGGTACAGAGTCAATGTGCGGGGCACCGGTATTGAGGTAATATGTACATGTAGGTAGAGTTAAAGTGACAATGCATAGACAATAAACAGAGGAGCAGCAGCATAAAAGAGGGAATGGGGACAATGCAAATAGACTAGGTAGCCATTTGATTAGCTGTTCAGAACTCTATGGCTTGTGGGTAGAAGCTGTTAATTAGCCTTTTGGACCTAAACTTGCAGCTCCGGTACCGCTTGCCATGCGGTAGCAGAGAGACCAGTCTACGACCAGTGTGGCTGGAGTCTGACAATTTTTAGGGCCTTCCTCTGATACCGCCTGGTATAGAAGTCTTGGATGGCAGGAAGCTTGGCCCCAGTGATGTATTGGGCCGTACGCACTACCCTCTATAGTGCCTTGTGGTCGGAGGCCGAGCCATAGTAATTGCCGTACCAGGCAGTGATGCCACCAGTCAGGATGCTCTCGATGTTGCAGCTGTAGAACTTTTTGAGGATCTGAGTACCCATGACAAATATTTTCAGTCCCCTGAGGGGGAATAGGCTTTGTCATGTCCTCTTCACAACTGTCTTGGTGTGCTTGGACCATGTTAGTTTGTTGGTGATGCGGACACCAAGAAACTCTAAGCTCTCAACCTGCTCCACTGCAGCCCCGTTGATGAGAATGGAGGCGTGCTCGGTACTCCTTTTCCTGTAGTCCACAATCATCTCCTTAGTCTTGATCACATTGAGGGAGAGGCTGTTGTCCTGGCATTGTCTCTGACCTCCTCCCTATAGGCTGTCTCATTGATGTCAGTGATTAGGCATACCACTATTGTGTCATCAGCAAACTAAATGGTGTTGGAGTTGTGCCTGGCCATGCAGTCATGGGTGAAGAGGGAGTAAAGGAGGGGACTGAGCACGCACCCCTGGGGAGCTCCAGTGTCGAGGATCAGTGTGGCGGATGTGTTGCTACCTACCCTCACCACCTGGGGGCGACCTATCAGGAAATCCAAGATCCAGTTGCAGAGGGAGGTGTTTAGTCCCAGGGTTGTTAGCTTAGTGATGAGCTTTAAGGGCACGATGGTGTTGAACGCTGAGCTGTAGTGAAGGAGTAGCATTCTCACATAGGTGTTCCTTTTGTCCTGGTGGGAAAAGGAAGTGTGGAGTGCAATGGAGATTGCATCATCTGTGGATCTGTTTGGGCGGGTTACCTTAGTGTTCTTGGGCACAGGGACTATGGTGGTCTGCTTGAAACATGTTGGTATTACAGACTCAGTCAGGGACAGGTTGAAAATGTCAGTGAAGACACTTGCCAGTTGGTCAGTGCATACTTGGAGTACACGTCCTGTTAATCCGTCTGGCCCTGCGGCCTTGTGAATGTTGACCTGTTTTAAAGGTTTCGGAACCGCTGATGCTCTCATGCATGCTTCAGTGTTGTTTGCCTCGATGCCAGCATAGAAGTAATTTAACTCGTCTGGTAGGCTCGTGTCACTGGGCAGCTCGCGGCTGTGCTTCCCTTTACAAGAATATTTTGAAGATCAATACACAACGCAGAGGATGAGAGGACAAGAGTACTAAACTAAATGTAGTTCTAATGGTCAATAGGGAATTGTCAACGTAAATAGGAGTTGGGTTTCAGTTCAACAGCTGTTTAAAATCTGTGAAAGGTCACTCCTGAACTCAGAGCTACATGCGCTACATTCCGTACATAGAGTCGGGAACAGGATACTTGTTATTTGGCCATGTGGTACTGCAAGGTCTTCTCATTGGTTAACCCCAGACTAGGGTGGGGGGTTATAAATGGGAGACTGAACATCTACCTCCCAGCACAACATCTTGATTTGTCCTTTTCAAATAAACCTATTTTCCTCCCCCTGATTTGCTTTGGAGTTTGTGTTATTGAAGAATAACATCAATTGCTAACACCTTTGTAGTCTGTAATAGTTTGCAAGCCCTGCCCCATCCGATGAATGTCAGAGCCGGTGTAGTACGATTCAATCTTAGTACTGTTTTGATGCTTTGTCTATTTGATGGTTCGTCGCAGGGCATCGCGGGATCTCTTATAAGCTTCCCGCTCCTTATAAGTGGCAGCTCTACCCTTTAGCTCAGTGCAGATGTTGCCTGTAATCCATGGCTTCTGGTTGGGGTGTGTACGTACAGTCACTGTGGGGACAACGTCATCAATGCACTTATTGACGAAGCCAGTGACTGATGTGGTTTACTGCTTAACGCGTCATCTTTGACCACTTCTTTATTGACTGAGAAACTGGTGTTTCCTGCTTGAGTTTTTGCTTGTAAGCAGGAATCAGGAGGATAGAATGATGGTGAGATTTGCCAAATGGAGGATGAGAAAGAGCTTTGTATGCATCTCTGTGTGTGGAGTAAAGGTGGTCTAGAGTTTTTTTCCCTCTGGTTGCACATTTAAAATGCTGGTAGAAATTCGATAAAATAGATTTCAGTATCCCTGCATTAAAGTCCCCGGCCACTAGGGGCGCCGCCTCAGGATGAGCATTTTTCTGTTTGCCTATGGCCGTATACAGCTCGTTGAGTGAGGTCTTAGTGTCGGCATCGGTTTGTGGTGGTCAATAGACAGCTACGAATAATATAGATGAAAACTATTTTGGTAAAGACTGTGTGGTACAGCTTATCATGAGATACTCTACCTCAGGCAAGCAAAACCTAGAGACTTCCTTACTATTAGATTTTGTGCACCAGCTGTTGTTTACAAATACACACAGACCGCCACCCCTTGTCTTACTGGAGGCTGCTGTTCTATCCTGCCGATACAGTGTAAAACCCGCCAGCTGTGTTATTCATGTCGTCATTCAGCCACGACTTGGTGAAACATAAGATATTACAGTTTTTAATGTCCCGTTGGTAGGATATATGTGATCGTAGTTCATCTATTTTGTTATCCAATGATTGTACGTTGGCTAATAGGACCGATGGTAAAGGCAGATTACCCACTCGCTGTCGGATCCTTACAAGGCACCCTGACCTACGTCCCAGATATCCCTGTTTCTTTCTCCTGCGAATGACGTCCGACTCGTTAAAGAAAGAATCTTCTTCCAGAACGGGGTGATTCATCTGTCCTGATATCTAGAAGCTCTTTGTCCAGAACGGGGTGATTCATCTGTCCTGATATCTAGAAGCTCTTTGTCCAGAACGGGGTGATTCATCTGTCCTGATATCTAGAAGCTCTTTTCAGTCATAACAAACGGTGGCAGAAACATTATGTACAAAATACGAATAACGAGAAAAAACACACTCAATAGCACAACCGGTTAGGAGACCGTAAAACGGCAGCCATTTCCTCCGGCGCCATTATCTGTTCGTTGTTTCCCTATTGTTTGCAGTGTGTGTGTGTGTGTGTGTGTGTGTGTACCTTGCAGCAGAGCAGGGATGATGTGACAGTCCACCAGGGACTTGATGTTGTTCTCTGTGCCCATAGCCAGACTGCCCAGTACCACCACACACTCTGTCCTCAGCACCACCGCACCCTCTGTCCTCAGTTCTGAGCCCAGCAACACCACACACTCTGTCCTCAGTTCTGAGCCCAGTACCACCACACCCTCTGTCCTCAGTTCTGAGCCCAGCACCTCTGTCCTCAGCACCACCGCACCCTCTGTCCTCAGTTCTGAGCCCAACACCTCTGTCCTCTGTTCTGAGCCCAACACCTCTGGTCCTCAGCTCAGAGCTGGATAAGCCCTGCTGGAGCAGGTACAGTAACCTGGAGGAAGGAAGGACAGACTCTGTGAGAGAGAAAAAAGAAGACAGGGGAAGCAGGAAAAGAGGGGAGGTGAGAGAGGAGAACGAAGGTAAGGGTGAAAGTGAGAGATACCTGGGCACAGCTCCCAGGACAATCAGGTTGGCTTTCTGTTTGTTGTTTCCGATGACAGCATTCTTCATGTCACTGTGAACACACACACAGAGTCAGATGTGTGGAGCTCCCTCAGCATGTTACCAACAGCCACAATAACGACACTTGTCAGAGTTCATCCACAGTATAATTCCCATCACCAGCGCTAAACACGTCTAAACACTATGGCTAACTAACGTCTACAGGCTCAACTGAGAAACATCAGTGCTGCTCCAGCTTGTTAACGTATTGCTTTGAGAGGATAGAATACTGATTATAAACTGGGTGGTTTGAGCCCTGAATGCTGATTGGATGAATGCCGTGGTATATCAGAATGCCGTATACCACGGGTATGACAAAACATTACATTTTTACTGCCCTAATTATGTTGGTAACCAGTTTATAATAGCAATAAAGCACCTCGGGGTTTGTTGTAACATATGAAAAGTTATCCAGAGTGTAACCACGGCTAAGGGCTGTATCCAGGCACTCCGCAGAGGCCAGTTGCGTCGTGCATAAGAACAGCCCTTAGCCGTGGTATATTGGCCATATACAACAAACCCCGAGGTGCCTTATTGCTTAAATATCACACACCATTTATAAGCCAATAACATATGAAAAGTTATCCAGAGTACAGAATTCTAACTGTGGTTCGCCAACTGATGAGACCCTATAGAATGTAATGCATGCAATATAAAGATACTAGTAGTTAATGGAGTGGAATAGCCATGAGCTGGCAGAGGCCAGTGGAAAAGAACAGCTGCACCAGTCAGGTAGTGATGCGGCCAGCTGCCTAAAACCGTAACCAGAGCTGGGCCTCGGAGAAAAAAAGTAAAGATGAAGCAGACTGACTGATCACACACAGGTCGTACAGCCACATGTAAACAAAGTGGTCTAAGCAGCTCTCACTGAGCTCACACTGGGCATTCAGACTCACACAGGGACAGACACAGAGGATGTGTCCCAAATGGCACCCTATTTCCCATAAGGCTCTGGTCAAAAGTAGTGCACTAAGTAGAGGAAAGGGTGCCATTTGGGACAAAAAAAACAGAGAGGGACAGTGACAGGACAAATATAAAGTGTTCCTATAGTAAGACATAGGCTAATACAACACAAGGTCATGTAAATTATAATGTACTTACATGACTCCCTGCAGCACTTTCTGTGGATCGGGGTGGAACAGCCGGTCAACATAATGGCGGCTGGTGGCCGTGACCTCCTGCATGGTGACACGAGAGAGAACAACAGTGAGTCGGCACTGGCCTCCCTCCTCTTCCCACCGCTGACGCCAACCACACACACACACACTCAGCAGTCAGGACTGGTCAGGGGCCAGACAGATACGCCATCCCAGAAAAGCCCCTCCTAACTATACAACTGGTCAACAGGCACTAGGCTACTAAGCTGTAAACTCATCCAGAGCACGAGACGGCCGTATGCCACTTCATAACTTTATCAACGAGTGGTGGGGACTGCCCAGAACTTTCCGCACTACTCACTATGAGAAATACACTACATGACTAAAAGTATGTGGACACCTGGGCCCAAATTCACAAACTCTTAAGAAGAAATGTCTTCTTTAATGCAATTTTTTCCTTAAGAAACTTCTTACATTTTTTTCGTATGTAGTGTTTTGTGAATCCGACCCCTGCTCGTCAAACATCTCATTCCAAAATCATGGGCATTAATATGGAGTTGGTCCCTCCTTTGCTGCTGTAACAGCCTCCAATCTTCTAGGATGGCTTTCCACTAGATGTTGGAACTTTGCTGCGGGGACTTGCTTCCATTCAGCCACAAGAGCATTAGTGAGGTCGGGCACTGATGTTGGGCGATTAGGCCTGGCTCGCAGTCGGAGTTCCAATATTATTTTTTCTTAACAGCACATCAATACAAAAAGTACATGGGAACACAAGTATATATAAAGAATATAAAAAGGACATTTGGGCTAGGGGATACAATATCAAATTACACAAGGACCTTAAAGGACATACACACATTTATAATTCAAACTGCTTTTTTGTTGGCAGAGGCTTTAATTGTCTTAAAATATAGTTCAATTTCTTTTTGCAAGGTCATAAAAGGTGTTGTTTTGTTTGTAAATGTACATTTGTGATTATGAAATTTGGCCGAAAGAGTAATGAAATGAATTACATAAAATTGTTTCAACTTATTTCTAATGATAAGTAAAGAATCCAAGCAGTATCTCTTCATAACAGTGTAAAATCTTCATAAATGTGTTCAATTATAAATCTACTGATGTCTTGCCACAGATTCCTTACATGAATACAATGCAACACTGTTTCTGAGTGGTAATTGCAAAAGGTACAATTTGAATGAGTTATTTTCATATAGTGGTTGGCAGGATAATATTTATGAATCATTTTAAAAGAAACTTCCTTCTTAAGGATCGGACCCTTTTTCCCCTCCAAATTTCACCTAAAATGACATAACCAAATCTAACTGCCTGTAGCTCAGGGCCTGAAGCAAGGATATGCATATTCTTGATACCATTTCAAATCAAATTTTATTGGGGGGGGCAGCATTCCGATTCATCCCAAAGGTGTTCGATGTGGCTGAGGTTGGGGGGGCGTTTCCTGCATGATAACGTTAATAAGATGGCTTGAGATTTAAGTTAACCCTATAAAGTGTGTAGCTAGCTAGATGTTCGGTATCTTGTTGAACCCTAACGCTTCGAACACACCGACAGTGTCATTGCGCAAATAGTACGCAGCACCATCTGGATATGTGTGCAACAAAAGTTCAACGTTCACCTTCTGCTCCCATTTCTGTTAACCTGTCTACGCATACAGTTTGACACATTCGATAAATCCAACATATGCACCACACCGAACGCACTGCAACTGCAACGCTGCAAGGATTTATGTGAATTTATCAAAATGCCTTTCAGTCAGTTGACCATGAATTGTTGCTAGCTAGACTCAGAAACATTGGTATCAGTGAAGGGGTAGTAAATTGGTTTAGGAACTGTCTTTCTGACAGAACACAATGTGTATACACTGACAATCACAGGTCTAGCTTTCTTGAGATTAATAGAGATGTACCTCAGGGTTCCATTTCAGCTTCTCAATTTTTATTAATGATTTGGGAAATGGGATGCAACCAGCACAGTTACATCTTATGCAGATGATACAGTTATATATTCATGTGCTCCTTCTCTGGTTCAGGCTGTTGAAGAGCTCCAGACTGCTTTTCAGTCACTGCAGGCCTCCCTTTATAGTCTCAAACTGGTCTTGAATATACAAAAACTGAATTCATGACCTTTACCAGAGCTAGAACTCTGCCAGAGAACGTTAGTATTGTCACATCTGGTGGCTTATCCATTGGAAAAGTGTCATCCTACAAATACCTAGGTATTTGGTTGGATGACAAGTTGTCCTTTAAAGTACATGTGGATAATCTTGTGACAAAGCTTAAATTGAAATTGGGTTTTTATTTTCGTAATAAGGCTTGCTTCCCGCTTATGGCTAGAAAGAAGCTTGTTCAGCCCACTTTTCTATCTGTAATTGATTATGGTGACCTGTTGTATATGCATGCAACCTCCTCCATCTTAGAGACTGCACGATAAGCAGAGTCCATTCTTGCGCATTATTACCAATGCCAAGTCACTCACCCGTCATTGCACATTGTCCAACCTACCATTTGGTACCTCACTTTATATGCGCAGAAAAATACATTTGTATGTGTTCATCTACAAAACCTTTTTGGGTAAACTCCCTCTTTAACTCTGTAGTCTGGTCTCCTTACCATACCTGATCTGCTAGGTGGTTGCTACTTAAAGTCCCCAGGACATTCACAGTATTAGGCAAGTCTGCCTTCTCCTCTTGTGCACCAGACGCATGGAATCATCTACAATCCATGCTTCATCTCGATATGTTAGTGCCACTGAAGGAATTTAAAATATTGAAGGGAGACTCTGTTACAGAGGAGTGCAAATGCTTTTTTTTAGGCTGGATCAGGTTGTATGTTTTAATTCTGTAATGTATTGATTTTTGCTGCCTTCTTGTCCAGATCTCCCTTGAAAAAGAGACTCTGGGTCTCAATAGGCTTTTCCCGGTTAAATAAAAGGTAAACATTTTTTATAAACAAGGCAAACCCCAGCGTTTCATTGTAAATGAATGTAATTCTGGTGTACCAAAATGCAATAACGCTGTCGGTGTGTTCGAAGCGTAAGCAAAGTGCTAACGTTAAAGTTTGAAAAAGTAGCGTCTCGATCACAAAACTGACAGCAGTTGGCACCGAAAGCGTCATTTCATTTTGGTACACCAGAATTACATTAATTTCCAATTAAACAGTGTGTTTGCCTAGCAGCAACAGTTGCAGTGCGTTCATTGTAGTGCATAGTTGCATTTATCGAATGTATGCGTCAAACTAGTAGACCGCTTGACAGAAATGGTAGCAGAAGGTGAATGTTGAACTTTTGTTGCACACATATCCAGATGATGCTGCGTCCTGTATTGCGCAAACACGCTGTCGGTGTGATCGAAGCAGCCAGGAAGCTTAGATTCAAACTCCCATTTACCAGCTCTGCAAGCGTTATGTCAAAATACGTTCGTTTACACCAAATATGGAGTTTCGCTGTACTTTCAAAAATCGTCTAAAGATAAAATGTACAAACAACCGGTGGAAAAAAAATCATCTTCGGCACCTCCAATGTATTGAGCTGTTCTAGACTTCCAACCTGTGCGCGGCAGTAATGAGTGATTTGCAGATAGCAGTTGAACCAGTGTCTATGTAGCTAGAGTAACTATGGTTATTTACAGCTAACTAACTAGCGGTTGGTTCCAGTTAACTAGCATAACCTTTTGAGTGCATCGTTAACGTTTTGTGCAATAAAGTTGTTAGCTATAGGTTTGAGATTTTTAATCTTAATTGGATTCACATAAAATGTGTCACCGGTTGCTAACTAACTCATTCCGGGTGACAGTCGGGAGACCGCCCTTGCTAGCTAGATACAGTACATGTTGCAAAGCCTGTGCTAGCTAGCAGAAACTTCAGTGCATGTCGTCAAAGACATTGCAATTGATGAGACACGCAAAAAGCGTTTCACTATCCAATGTACTGAATAATGCCCAGAAAACGTTAATATTTATTCAATAGTATAAGTGGGACACTCACAGATAACACGCTGATGCGGAGAGGGGCCTCCAACAAGCACGCCATCTCTTTTCCCCCTATCGAGCGCCCCAATCGGAGCAGCACTTTCCGAATACCCCGCCCTCCAGACCAGCTGCTCAGATTTAAAAAGTAAATATAGCTTAATCACGCAACACTTCAGAATAAATTAGTATATGATGGGTTATGTCGAGTTACTATGTGCGTCTTTGGTCTGTTTGAGCCACAAATATCGTTTCCTTTTCTAATGAAACTAGTATTTATATTTACCAACTGGCTACATGATCGAATGTCAATTTGTAAATCAACTCAATCAAGTAAATTTTGCTTCTAAACGCGCAGGTTTGACATTGAAGCATGGCTGATTAAGACGCGATTGTTATAAGCATTTATGCGCATACAGCAAATATTTTTATTCGTAAAGAAGTGCTGGTATTGGGAAGTATTACATTTCGGGATAATGTATAGGTGTTTGACTATTTGTAAATTATTTTGATTGTGGAAAGTGCTACCTACGAATCTATCAGTCGATTTACTTTGGGGAATATTGGAGCATGCGCTGAGGTCTAACTACGCGGAGGTGGGAAAAACGTTCCGAGTCATACATTTAGGTTGAGATAAACAGAACAAACCAACATAATCATGGTGGCTAGTTAGCTAACTCTATCGTAACGTCAAAGTGCAAAAGACGAGAAACAATTGAACATGTTAGTTTGATTTGACTTGTGATTGCATCGCATGCATCTCTTAGCCAGGACAAGTCTACAACCCCGGACAGTGGACGTGTGATAACTAGCAGTTATCTACTGGAGCTAGTAGCAATCAATTAACACAAATTATTGAGCAAATATGCGAACTTGCTACATTGTATTTTATTCAATTATATAATCGTCTTCCTCATATAATTCAGCTCAGCACAGAAAAAGAAGGCCCTTACGGGAGTCTACAGCCAATCATCAGCCATGAAAATAGCTGTGGAAGGGTGTTGCCATGGAGAGCTGGATAAGATCTATGAGACGATTGGCTACCTGGAGCAGAAGGAGGGGGTGAAGGTAGACCTGCTGCTGTGTTGTGGAGACTTCCAGGCTGTGAGGAACGAGGGAGACATGAAGTGCATGGCTGTGCCGCAAAAGTACAGGCAGATGCAGACCTTCTACAAGTTAGTACCTTCCTATCACCTCTGCTATCTCTCTTTCATGTAGGGCCAGGAGTTTTTCCTGAACCCCGCATGACCTGATCCTGGAAAAACACTAGACCTTACCTTACTCTGAGAGATGGCTGTTGACTCCTATGGCTTTAGATGCCATGAGAATCAACAGCCAGGTGGGTTAAATTGGTTAACCCCAACACTGTCAGTACTACTTATGGTTCCTTTAGTTTAAGGGACAATCTGTTGTATTTCTGATGGTTGTATCTTGGTTCGTGCAGGTACTACTCTGGAGAGAAGAAGGCTCCGGTCCTGACTATCTTCATCGGTGGGAATCACGAGGCCTCCAACCATCTCCAGGAGCTCCCGTATGGGGGCTGGGTGGCTCCCAACATCTACTACATGGGTAAGACCTTACCTTCACACTCTGGCTACGAAGCTAAAACACATATATTACAAGTTCCATGGATTGCTCTCTCGATGCCACTTGTCAATCAGGAAATTTGGGAGCGTTCATTTGCCCGAAAATGTTCATCTAATAATAACAGTGTATATGGTCTTCCATCAGGTTATGCTGGTGTTGTGCGCTACAAAGGAGTAAGGATAGGTGGCTTGTCTGGAATCTTCAAAGGGCATGATTACAGGAAAGGTGAGTTCATAAAGGAGTAAGGATAGGGGGCTTGTCTGGAATCTTCAAAGGGCATGATTACAGGAAAGATGAGGTCATAAAGGAGCAAGGATAGGGGGCTTGTCTGGAATCTTCAAAGGGCATGATTACAGGAAAGATGAGGTCATAAAGCTCTAGTAGATGTTATCCTGTCTCTGCAAATGTGTTGCAGCTCAACTGTCTATAAAATGTAATCAATGCTCTTTTTTCCAGGACATTATGAGTTCCCTCCATATAACCCAGAAACTCTACGCAGTGTTTACCACATCAGAAACATCGATGTCTTCAAACTCAAACAGGTGACTACCACTCACAGGGTTAATACGTCATATGTCCCCCTATTACTATCATATGTCATATTACGTCCCCCCTATTTTACCACTAGATCCAGATGCCTGTGGATGTGTTCCTGACTCATGACTGGCCTCGTGGGATCTACCATTACGGCAGCACAGGGGAGCTGCTGAGGAAGAAGAAGTTCCTGAGGCAGGAGGTGGAGTCCAACACACTGGGTAGTCCTGCAGCAGCAGAGCTCCTGGCCCACCTGCAGCCTAACTACTGGTTCTCTGCGCACCTCCACGTCAAGTTCGCTGCCCTAATGCAGCACCCGGTGAGCTGAACTGAAGACAGTTGAGAGAGAGACTTCCGTGCACATTCAAAGTTTGGATTCTTTCTGATTAATTTGAATTTAAGATTCTGTGATTGTCGCGATGTGTTGATTCAGCACCGACGTTATTTTCCCACACCAACCTTTCCTTTCTCCTGATTGTATATCTAATGTATGTGCTGCCAGATCACATAACTGATATTGTATATGCAGCACTGTTTATATCACTGCTCTGTTTGTCTCTTTAGGCCAAAGTTGATGCTGCCCCCCGCACTACCAAATTCCTCTCACTGGATAAGTGCCTCCCATACAGGGACTTCCTACAGGTGAGAGAGGGGGGGGGGTGATTGATAGAGAGTGGGGGGGGGGATTTGATAGAGGGGGGAGGTGATTTGATAGAGAGTGGGGGGGGGGGGTGAGTTGATAGAGGTGGGGGGGGGTGATTTGATAGAGAGTGGGGATAGAGAGTGGGGGGGGGTGATTTGATAGAGAGTGGGGGGGGGGATGAGTTGATAGAGAGTGGGGGGTGATTAATAGAGAGGGGGTGATTAATAGATGTGAAGGGATTATGTTCTGGTTTCATAGATTCTGATTAAACCTACTTTTGAATGGAGAATCTTTTCATATTGGTCTGTGAAACAGCCTGCGTGTGGGTCTTATTTTGGCTAGTATTTGCTACAGGCGTGTTCTCTGTAGTGCATGTCTGAGTTGATGCTGACTTGTAGGGTGTGTGTTTCAGATCGTAGAGGTAGCAGACAGGCCAGGATCGTCCCAGGGTCTGGAGTATGATCCAGAGTGGCTGGCCATCCTCAAAGCTACAGACAGCCTGCAGACTGTCAGCCCAAATTACTGGAACCCCCCGCAGAACAACGGCCTGCACACAAGGTCAGACACACCTCTCTTTCTCTCACTGGCTCTCACATACTACACACACCTCTCTCTCATATGACACACACCTCTCTCTCTCTCATACTACACACACATTAAACCCTGCTATCTCACATACATACACACCATCCTTCACTTACGCATACACCCCCACACACACGTGTAATGTGCTGCTCATGATCTGTGTCTACCTACTTCTGTATGTTGTCCAGGTGGGACTTCAGTGCTTCTGAGGCAGCCATGATGGAGGCTGTGGGTGACCTGGGGGGTGAACTGTCCATCCCTGACAACTTCTGCCTGACCGTGCCAGCTTACGACCCTGCCCGGCCACAGCCCCATGCCCACCCCAGCTACAGCACCAACCCGCAGACCACCGAGCTCTGTGCCACCCTGGGTCTCAGAGACATCTATGCCCAGGTTGGGCAGGGAGGGTATGGGGGCCAGATAGGCACCCCAGAGCTGGAGGATGATGAAGTCCAGAGTGGAGATGAACCCAGTGAGTACCCTAGTGACACCTCAGGCCTGTCCAGCTCCTACAACCCTGATGAGATCACCATAGAGGATGAGTGGGAGGAGGAGGAGGGAGGAGAGAAAGAGGGAAGGGGGAAGAGCCCTGATGCAGTGGTCCCAGAGGGGGAAGCGGGGGAGGCAGGAGGGAGACGGGACTCGGGGCCCCCCTCTAGAGAGCTGCCCCCCAGCCGCATGGTTCTGACCATGCCTGAGCCCAAATTAGACCCCGCTCCTCCCTCACGCCTGTCCCTCAACCTACCTCCTCCCTCTCACTCCTCACCTCTGGAAAAGGGGGAGGAGCCCCTTGTCCGGATCCCTAAGCGCACCAGTGGGGAGACGGGGGACCCTATCAGTACAGGCAGCACCCCTAGAATCAAACGCAGGAACCAGGTCATCTACACTGCAGTGGACGATGACGAGAGTGAGGACTAGGGCTGGATCTTGCCCCAGGTTTCAGGGGAAGTCAGTGGGAACTGTTGTCAAATAGAAGATTCTTATTATCTCCTTTTTATATTGCTATTGTCCTTCAATGCAAACCAACAGAGATTTTTTTTTTTTAGTACAGGGAGAGTGGAGAATCCCATGATGGAAATGTATTTTTTTAAGTCTGTTCAGTTCCTTTTTTTAAATTATGAAATAAAGAAAATGGTGATTTTAAGAAAAAAAATCAGTTTAATTTCAGATGAGGCACACTGTTTGAAGTTGTTGCTGTGGGTCAACTTCAAAAGGGCTGTGTTGGCAAACAAGAAAAGGTTAAGAACATGAATATGTTTGTACACCACATAGTCATAAACCAATTTTGAACATTAACCTTATGACATCTTTACTTTAGCCAGAAGTCAAATTCTTGCAAAAGTTGAATTTCTTGTTCACCGTTGAATCGGTCCACGAGATATGACTCTTCTATACAAATGCACAGATAAGAGGGTCCATGGACAACGTCATAACTGGCCAGGGTCTCCCCAACTCGGTCCTGGGGCCCCTCCCTGGGTGCACGTTTTGGTTTTTGCCCCAGCACTACTACACAGCTGATTCAAATAATTACAGCTTAATAATGAGTTGGTGATATGAATCAGCTGTGTAGTGCTGGGGCAAAACCAAAACGTGCACCCAGGGAGGGGCCCCAGGACCTGTGGTTCCTGAGCTCTTTAGCAGACCCCCCCCCCCCAACCACCACACATACACAAAAAAACTACAGTTTCAAGCCAAAACCCAAGACAGGAGAGCAGTATCACCACTGACTAAACCATTGAGACATACTATCGGTTCATAGTCACTGACTGCACACATGGCGCAATAGCACATCTTTATTGAACAACGCTTTACAGAGGTGCTGATGGGAGTTAGGTTTTTTCCCCACATTGTGTGAACTTCATTATTATTACACATTACCTGTGATCAGGGAGTTAATGAATGAGTGACTCATGGATTCATCAGTTAATCACGATGGGCCCATGAAACAACAAGTTTTTAAATTAAGTAGAGCTCATCACATCGATTAGGGTCCTTAGTTAGCGATTCATTCCAGGATGACATGGGTATTCTAGTCAGTAAAATCAACAACAAACAAAACGGGTTCAATACAATTAGGTGAGAATACATAGTGTATTTGACAAGAGTTCAAAGGGCAGACTGACAGACAACGTGCAGGCAGTTAATGGTTACAGGGATGTGCTTTACTTGGACTGCTACCTACTGAACACACCCCAGAGCAAACTCACAAAGCATACAGGGGAATAAAACAGGCACTTTTTTGTTGTTTTTCAAACCACATGTAAGCACCCTTATTCTTCATAGCTAAACATGCGCAATTCCAAAATGACCCCCAATCCCCTACCCACCTCCCTGTAGATCTGAAACAAATGGAGAGTTAGAAGCAATATGGCAAACATAAATCCACCCAGTCGATCAGTTGACAAGGTGAAGCAAATATCATGCCTTCTCTCATCCATCCAGATCTATATGGAATGTTTAGGGGTTATGTGTCAATGGAGTCCAACAGAGTGGGTAGCTCTGTATTCAAAGCTGTCCGTCTCCAAACCAGGGCTTGGAACAGCATCAGCTCGTTAGTCATTAAAAGCATTATCACATTGTTTTCATTTACATCAACTCTTACGCGGTAAGACACAGGACAAATGAGGAACAGCAGAACATAGCATGTATATCATGGCCCATGCATTCACAACATGACAGGCAAGATACAATGGTTTCCTAACTACAGGACTTCATCCCTAGAGGGGTTTGTAGCCTGGTCCCAGATCTGCTTTTTCTGTCTAGCTCCACGATCATTGTCAACCATTGGGACTTGGCAATGACAGCACAAACAGATCTGAGACCAGGCTAGGGTTTTGAGATCCTACTATATATTATCACTCAGGAGAGGCAAGGATTTTCTCCTGACCAGGAGAAACTGCAGCCCTGGATATCACTGTGCAGTAAGCAGGGTTTTCCAAGCTCGGTCCTGGGCCCCCTGGCTGTGTAGTGCTAGGGCAACAAACAAAAAAAACACGGGCCCAGGAAGGAGTTAGTGAAACGCTGCACTAGACAGTGGATTGATTGTTAGAAATAGCGGTGGTCTCCAGAGAGGGCCAGACTCAGACATGGCATAGAGCAGACTCACTCTGTACTGTGGGTTCTTCAGTGTATATCTACTGTACATATGTGGGTGGAGGTGAGGACGAGGGGCCTGGATGATACCAGACTGGCATTGGCACCATGATGTCTCGCAACACCGCCGCTCTGAGGAGTATTAATAATAATATAGCCTAGGGGAAATAAATAAATGAGGGCAGAGGAAATAAGGGCATTAGAAGAGGCCATGAACTGTGTTTCCCTCCCTCATGCGATTGTGGGTAAACTGTGCCATCTAATATGGGTTATAATAATAATAATAATATATCCCATTTAGCAGACGCTTTTGTCCAAAGCGACTTACAAGTAAACATATGTGCCATCTAATGCTCTATGGCCACACAGGTTATTCTATCTGTGGCAACCGGGAAGTGTCTGGAATGGCTCTGGCCAAGGCTTCAGGGTTTAGGTTGTTCAGGCAGCCTGGGGCTCATGCTAGAGGAGGTGATGAGGGGGCATTCAGGACAGCAGTAAAGGGAATGCTTTGAGGGAGTGTGACCTGCATCCCATTCACTCTTTTCCCCCCTCATCCCTTAAGACTCCTTCGCTCCAGCTCTCCTTTCTTCACTCCCTGCCACTCAAGAACCGACACTGCAGCGATTGCATAATGAAATGGAACCATGATTGAAATGAATCGAGACAGACAGAAGGCAAAACAACATCCACGATTAGTGCTAATAATATAGTCTTGTCACACTCACTCTTTTTCTTCCTGTCTGTCAGTCTTTATCAGACCTCTCTCTCTCTGTCAGAAATCTATCTGGCTTCGCCAAAGACAACCGTCCTGTTCCGACTCTTTCCCTACGTCTCTATCTCTCTGTGGCTGACAGGGTGGATGGGAGGGAGGGTGGAGGTTTGAAGGGGGTGTCCCCTTGCCCGACCCCAGGGATGGCAGGGTGGAAGTGGAGCGGTCCTAGTTCCCTCCTCCTCCACCACAGCAGGATGGGGTGTTGTGGGCATCAGGGTCCTGTAGGTTCACTCCTCTGTGTCGTGCTGCGTGTGTAGGGTTCTGGGTGTCTGTTTTTGGCATCTTTTTGGCTGCAGAGACAGTGGAACACACTTTTATTATTCTGACCTAGTTCTAAACTAGGGCCTGGACTTTTTCTTGGGCAGGTCATGTTGTCATGAAAAACTTTTTATTAGGTCATGTTGTCATGAAAAATGTTTTGTTATTAGGTCAACAATTGAAATGAACAAAAATGGTGTCACCTATAAGTATCCCTATAGTTTGATGGGGGAAGATGGAAGCTTACCAATGGCCAGGAACAGATCGTTGACATTCATGGCCGTCTTGGCAGAGGTCTCCATGAAGAGAAGCCCAGTGTCTTCAGAATAGGTCTGGGCCTCCTGTCAGACAGGAGGCAACAATCCATCAGTATTGGGAATCCCCAGTGTTTTAGAATTCACATTTGATATAGTATTATGTCAGTGTATAGTGACGACCATAACATGTTACTGAGTCAGTGTAGAGTACAGTACCTCGTACTCCACTAGTCTCTTCTCAGCCAGGTCAGCCTTGTTCCCTGCCAACGCGATGACAATGTTGGGGCTAGCCTGCCTCTGTAGCTCCTTCACCCAGGCTTTGGCTCGCTCAAACGTTTCCTACAGGAGGGCAAAGCAGAGGCCATAGGACAGGGGCGAGTTGGTGAGAAAGAGGGAGTCAGATACAGTGCAACATTTAAATAACATGGCAATGTTAACATGATAGAGGGCTAGAACGTCTATACAGTACAATGGGGCGGGGCGATTCCACGGCAGCAGAAAATATTGGTATCTCAGATTGTTCTGGCATTTCTCACATAGAAGGGAGGAAGGGTCTTTGAAATGATTTTTACATTTTGTATCACAAGCCATTTTTTTTTTAAACATGGTGAAAGTGGCCATTTTCGGCCCTTTTTCTACCTGTACATTACTCCTGTCAGTCCTTATGATCTGTGAACCGTACGGGATACAGACAGCAGCTTGGTGTCATTATTCTCTGCTGCCATGTTGTTATCATCGGTTGTCAGGTTGCTACCATGTTGTGTTGATGTCATGCTGTGTGTCATGCTGTGTCTTAGGTCTATCTTTATGTAGTGTTGTCTCTCTTTTCGTGATGTGTGTTTTATCCTACATTTTTTATTAGAATCCCAGCCCCCATCCCCTTTGGAGGAATTTTGCCTCTTGGTCGGCCGTTACTTGCCTAGTTAAAAAAAAAAAAAAAAAAGGTTAAATAAAATATACTCCTTATAGTGTGCTCTAAAAATGTCTAGATTATGATTTTGCACAATTTTGCACATTCATTTATTCAACATAAAAAAACTAATCTCAAAAGACATATTGTTTGGAACAATAACCTCTACAAGTACATCAGACTTCCAGAGTGGGCTCTCTGCTATTTCTGAAGGTATGACACATTTATATGGACACCAGCAAACAGTGAATTGTAAAGGGATTCAAAGGGAACTCCCTCCCACTGCTGGTGATTTGCTGAATGTGCAATCCTAAAGGAGGGCTGTGATTGGTTAATGACCTATAATGTCAATTTCTATGTATAAAATGGGTCATATCATTAATAGTACCAGAGAGCCACTCTTGAAATGTGATGTGTTTTAAGAGTACTGTTACAATGTGTCTAAAAAATAAGCTATGTCAAAAAAGGAAGTTGAGATAATAATATTTGTAATGTTGAATAAATGAATGAACATTTTTATTTCTGAATCTTGACACTCCATATTTGAGAGAACACTATAATGAGTATAATGACACCAAGATGTTGTCTGTCATGTACAGTTCCCACATCATAGGGTCTTACAGGACACCGGTATTCACTTAGCATATAAAACATTAGGACCACCTGCTCTTTCCCTGGGACACCAGGTGAATTCAGCTGAAAGCTATGATCCCTTATTGATGTCACTTGTTAAATCCACGTCAATCAGTGTAGATGAAGGGGAGGAGACAGTCTAAAGAAGAATGTTTAAGCCTTGAGACATGCATTGTATACGTGTGCCATTCAGAAGGTGAATGGGGAAGACAAAATATTTAAGTGCCTTTTGAATAGGGTATGGTAGTAGGTGCCAGGCACACCGGTTTGAGCCAAGAACTTTAACGCTTCTGGGTTTTTCACACTCAACAGTTTGTTTCCCATGTGTATCAAGAATGGTCCACCAGCCAACTTCACACAACTTTGCATTGGAGTCAACATGGGCGAACATCCCTGTTGAATCATTTTGACACCTTGTAGAGTCCATGCCCCGACGAATTGAGGCTGTTCTGAGGGCAAAATGGGGGGGTGCAACTCAATATTTAACAATGTGTTCCTAATGTTTGGTATAGTCAGTGTATGTCTCAAATTGGCCATTTCATCATGATCTTCTCAAAAATGGTTTGTGATACAAATGTAAAAGCATGGTAAATATCCTTCCTCCCAATTAAGTTTCTATCAGATACCAAACATATTTTCTGTTCCTGCTGGCATGGAATCACCCAATACATTTATTTACTCCTTAAGTTAGCTCTGAAAATGCAGCTCTGTGGTGCGCTGAATGATGACTGTACCGGCTTGGTGATGTCAAAGACCACAATAGCAGCCTGTGCCCCGCGGTAGTACATGGGAGCCAGACTGTGGTAGCGCTCCTGTCCCGCCGTGTCCCAGATCTCAAACTTCACAGTGGTGTCGTCTAGACACACAGACTGGGCCAGGAATGCAGCTGAGACAGAGAAGACGAGAGAGTGAATGTAAAACTAATTATATAAAACTCAACCCTTTCATCTCAGCAAACCCTCCCTTCTTGGTCCAGGAATAAAACTCTCTGTGTTTTTAACAGAAGATTTTGTTACGGCACTCCAGGAACAGAGTTGCCCAACCCTGATCTGGGGCCAACAGTGTGCCAGTCAACTTCTCTCCTCACCCTCCCCTCTCTCCTCACCTCCAATGGTGGTCTCCTGGAACTCATCAAACTGTCCCTTGACAAAGCGCAGCACCAGGCTGGACTTGCCCACAGCCATGTCTCCCAGCAACACCAGTTTAAACTGGCATATCTTTGTCTGGGGCAGCATGCAGTTGGGCCGGCCACTCCCTCTGGTAGCCATGGTGACAGAGATGAGGAGGGTGGGAGCCTCCCAGTGATGGGAGCTCAGACTACAGGGGACTCTGGGACGTGAAGTCTTTCTCCAACTCTCCTCTTTTTCTCTCTGCTGATGAGAGAAGATTTTATTTTTGTATTTATTAAAGATCCCCATTCCTGGGGTTCAAGACAAAAACATTATTACACCACTACACATCTGAAATACAAAATTTATAATACCACTATGTGTGTGCTGGCGTGTGTGTGCGTAAACGTGTGTGTGTCCTCACAGTCCACATTGTTCTATAAGGTGTAGTGTTATTTATTTGATCTGATTTTACTGCATGAGTTACTTGATGTGGAATAGATATGAGAACAGAACAGAGGGAACTGGTAGTGGACAATGCTGGTAGTGGACAATGCTGGTAATGGACAATGCTGGTAGTGGACAATGCTGGTAGTGGACAATGCTGGTAATGGACAATGCTGGTAATGGAAAAAGGAAAGATTGGCTCAAATGACAGCAGGTGTCATTCAGTCTGGACAGGTGGGTCATTTTTTTTTCCATCAGTTCAGATGACCATTAATATCATGATCTATTTATGACAACATTATTACATGTTCTGCAATAATGCACATCCACACAAATCTAGGATGACTGACAAAACCAAAAACACATGCATAGAGGATGTTTGAGCATGACAGTCATATTTCATTGTGTGACGCCTTCGTGTCACCAGCCTACGGATTTGTGCTATGTAAATAAACTCCGCAAAAAAAGAAACATCCCTTTTTCCAAGGCCCATTCTTTCAGAGATAATTTGTAAAAATCCAAAGAACTTCACAGATCTTCATTGTAAAGGGTTTAAACACTGTTTCCCATGCTTGTTCAATGGACCATAAACAATTAATGAACATGCACCTGTGGAATGGTCGTTAAGACACTAACAGCTTACAGACAGTAGACAATTAAGGTCACAGTTATGAAAACTTAGGACACTAAAGAGGGCTTTCTACTGACTCTGAAACACACCAAAAGAAAGATGCCCAGGGACCCTGCTCATCTGTGTGAACCTGCCTTAAGCATGCTGCAAGGAGGCATGAGGACTGCAGAAGTGGCCAGGGCAATAAATTGCAATGTCCGTACGGTGAGATGCCTAAGAAATCGCTACAGGGAGACAGGACGGATAGCTGATCGTCCTCTCAGTGGCAGACCATGTGTAACAACACCTGCACAGGATTGGCACATCCGAACATCTCACCTGTGGGACAGGTACAGGATGGCAACAACAACGGCCCGAGTTACACCAGGAACGCACAATCCCTCCATCAGTGCTCAGACTGTACGCAATAGGCTGAGAGAGGCTAGACTGAGGGCTTGAAGGCCTGTTGTAAGGCAGGTCCTCACCAGACATCACCGGCAACAACGTCGCCTATGGGCACAAACCCACCGTTGTTGGACCAGACAGAACTGGCAAAAAGTGCTCTTCACTGACGGGTTGCGGTTTTGTCTCACCAGGGGTGATGGTCGGATTCGCATTTATAGGCAAAGGAATGAGCGTTACACCGAGGCCTGTACTCTGGGGCAGTGTGTCACAGCATCATCGGACTGAGCTTGATGTCATTGCAGGCAATCTCAACGCTGTGCATTACAGGGAAGACATCCTCCTCCCTCATGTGGTATCCTTCCTGCAGGCTCATCCTGACAAGACCCTCCAGCATGACAATGCCACCAGCCATACTGCTCATTATGTGCGTGATTTCCTGCAAGACAGGAATGTCAGTGTTCTGCCATGGCCAGCGAAGAGCCCGGATCTCAATCCCATTGAGCATGTCTGGGACCTGTTGAATCGGAGGGTGAGGGATAGGGCCATTCCCCCTAGAAATGTCTGGGAACTTGCAGGTGCCTTGGTGGAAGAGTGGGGTAACATCTCACTGCAATAACTGGCAAATCTGGTGCAGTCCACAAGGAGATGCACTGCAGTACTTAATGCAGCTAGTGGCCACACCAGATACTGTTACTTTTGAGCCCCCCCTGTTGTTGACAGTGAGAGGATGTTTCTTTTTTTGCTGAGTTTATTTATTATAGCGATATAAATTAACCGACATAGGGGTCATTGAGAGGTCGAAACATGGGACTGGCTTCTGCTGTTCCTGGTCCATTTGATAGGACGAATGGACCTGGTCATGTCAGTCGCACGCGCCAACAACGGCGAGTTGATGTCCCACTCCCCCACTGTCACATTCATCCAAAAGCTGGAATTTCGCCAGGCAACGAGCTATTGTCATTTCAGTGGAGTGACAGCACGCACAGTGTTTTCACTTTCATTACCACGAGAGCTCAAACCCCGTATGCCATTGTTTTTCATTATCTGCTAAGCATTTAGCTGTATATTTTATTTTACATCGGGTATTGAATATTAAAATAGGCGCTATGCAGGTATCGTCAGTTTTATCTGTAAACTGCTGTATCTCCGTACAGAATGGACTCCGTTGAAGCCCAGTCACTTTGCTGCGGTGAAGCCAAATCCGCCCCAGCTCTGGTTCGACGGACGTCTCACTTTCATTCTTGCAGCTCCACATCCCATATGTACACTCGGGGAGTAGAAAAATATGAATACATACCAGTGACGATATCGGCGCTCTCTGAAACGATCAGAGGTCCCCGTCTTGAGACTGTTGACAATATATCAGCTGGTAAAACGACTATTAACACTTCCTGCAAATTCGCGCAGTCGCAGTCAGTGTCGCATTCTCGATTTTCTTAAACGGATAGATAACCGCATTCCTCCACGTTTTAGTTCGTCAGGTGCAAAGGCCCGCAGTCTCAAAACAGACTGTTTTTCATTACCAAAAATATGTCTTTAAACTGTTTCTTTACAACCGCATCAGAACAGAACTGCAGTAGCTAATACATATAGGTTGGGTTGTAATTTGATGCATCTGTATCTGAATGGTCTATTGTGCCTATTATGGAAATGTTTAATCACAACAAAATAATTCAATGCTAAATGAGGACCATTGTACATGAGGTGTACACATGTAGAGAATGGACTTCGACTCGGCTACCTACCTTTAATCAGACGCAGCGGAAAACGACTGCCCCCTCGCATTGAAGAGTTCAAATTGAAGGCTAACCGCGGTACTGCAGGCATTGTTTCAGAAAACAGGTTGCCCATTATATTAAATTGTGAAATTATTGTGAATGGGGTAATGGCGATCCTCGTGGTCAATATTCGTGGATATCCGTCTATAAAAACAAATCGAACACAATCGTGGTACAAATAATTGCTTCTATTTCACCAGATGTATTTCCTTAACCAATTACTTTAAAATCCCACACAGACGAAGTTAAAAGGATAATTGAGTTGATAATGGCAGCCTGCAGTACCCCGGTCATCTTCATTTTGAGATACTCAATGAGAGGGGTAGCAGATTACATTAGTTAAGATATAGATTGTTTTTATTTTGTCTCTTGCACAGGGTCAGATGTAGTTGCAGTGTACAGTGAAATGCTAAAGCTCCAAGAGTGCAAGTGTGAATGAAACAATAGTACAAAAATAATAATAATATACTCATGTTTACAAATGTTCAGTAGCGGTGGAGCTGCCGTATCAGGCTGTGATGCAGCCCGTCAGTGTGCTCTCAGTGGTGCTTCTGTAGAACATTGAGGGCACTCTGGGACATTTCCAATTTCTTTTGCCTCCTGAGGTTGTTGGTAGTCAGGACTACTACTGTCGAGTCTTCGGGGAACTTGATGGAGTTGGAACTGTGTGAAGCCATGCAGTAGTGGGTATACAGGGAGTACAGGAGGGGACTGAGGAAACAATGTTGTGGGGCATCCATGTTGAGGATCATTGTGGCAGGGTTAATGTTGCCTATCTTCATCACCTGGGGGTGGCCCATCAGGAAGTCCAGGACCCAGTTGCATAGGAAGGAGTTCAGTCCCAGGGCCTTGAGCTTTGTTGTGAGTAGGGTTGCACATTTTGGGGAATATTCAGAGGTGGAAACTTTCTGTGGGAATTAACGGAAGTATATGCAAATTTATATTAATACCATTTAAATGTAGATGTTTTTTGCATTGGATATATTTACCATATCATATGGAGACAGAAACATAAACATTTTACCTTATCATAAGGAGACATAATTGCAAATTATTAAATCATTCCAATAGAAAAAAACAAATAGTTACAAATTGAACTTTGATTAAATGAGTTGACTCTTCACATGGGATGATTTCACTGAACAACAAAGAAAGAGAATATGGAATGATCCCCAATAATCCATCACATCTCCCAAAAAACGTTTTCAACATACATCTGTAAAATGATAGTCTAGAAACTAAAGCTTTGGTTGTCTTCCTCTCAGGCTTCCATGTCTTCTCCCTGGACCTCCTCAATGTCCACCTCTTGAACATCAGACTCTGAGGCCTCATCTTCACGGTCAATTTTCAACATTGTTGAGGTTAACTTGTCAGGCTCAAAAAGCCTAAAATATGCCCGTATGGCCACCAATTTTTCAACCATTGTATTGGTCAGCCTGTTGCGTGCTTTGGTGTGTGTGTTCTCAAACAAGGACCAGTTGTGCTCTGAGACAGCTGATGTTGGTGGGATTTGGAGGATGATGGAGGCAACAGGGGAAAGAGCCTCAGATCCACAAAGTCCCTTAAACCAGGTGGCTGATGAGATATGTTGGCACGACTGCCATATTGCATCTCCATCCCAAAGCCCTTGCTTGGAAGTGTACTTCGCCAGGCTGCCAGGAACCTTGCCCTCATCCAGGCCAAGGTGGCGAGACACTGTAGTGATGACACCATATACCTTGTTTATCTCTGCTCCAGCCAGGATGCTCTTGCCAGCATAATTGGGGTCCAACATGTACGCTGCAGTGTGTATGGGCTTCAGGAAGAAGTCTTCATGCTTTTTGATGTATTTCAGAACTGCTGTTTCCTCTGCTTGGAGCAACAGTGAAGTGGGCAGGGCAGTGCGGATTTCTTCTCTTACATCTGCAAGCAGAGTCTGAACATCAGACAGGATGGCATTGTCTCCCTCAATCCGTGCAATGGCTACTGCTATAGGTTTCAGGAAAACTGGGGCGGCAGGTAGGCTAGTGGTTAGAGCGTTGGACTAGTAACCAGCAGGTAGGCTAGTGGTCAGAGCGTTGGACTAGTAACCAGCAGGTAGGCTAGTGG
The DNA here is from genome assembly GCF_036934945.1 of Oncorhynchus masou masou. Lineage (NCBI taxonomy): Eukaryota > Metazoa > Chordata > Actinopteri > Salmoniformes > Salmonidae > Oncorhynchus > Oncorhynchus masou. The sequence goes on along the minus strand of NC_088221.1, from coordinate 39,984,534 downwards.
TCAGAGCGTTGGACTAGTAACCAGCAGGTAGGCTAGTGGTCAGAGCGTTGGACTAGTATCCAGCAGGTAGCCTTGTGGTTAGAGCGTTGGACTAGTAACCAGCAGGTAGGCTAGTGGTCAGAGCGTTGGACTAGTAACCAGCAGGTAGGCTAGTGGTCAGAGCGTTGGACTAGTAACCAGCAGGTAGCCTAGTGGTTAGAGCGTTGGACTAGTAACCAGCAGGTAGGCTAGTGGTCAGAGCGTTGGACTAGTAACCAGCAGGTAGGCTAGTGGTCAGAGCGTTGGACTAGTAACCAGCAGGTAGCCTAGTGGTTAGAGCGTTGGACTAGTAACCAGCAGGTAGGCTAGTGGTCAGAGCGTTGGACTAGTAACCAGCAGGTAGCCTAGTGGTTAGAGCGTTGGACTAGTAACCGAAAGGTTGCAAGATCAAATCCCCGAGCTGACAAGGTAAATATCTGTGGTTCTGCCCTTGAACAAGGCAGTTAAGCCACTAGGCCGTCATTAAAAATAAGAATTTGTTCTTAACGGACTTGCCTATTTAAATGAAGGTAAGAAAACAAAACTGTCTGCTTACCACTCTCTCCCAAAATACATCCAGATGGATCCTCTTGATGGGGCTGTCCATATCGGCAGACTGTGATATGGCCATTTCTTGGAGAGACACCTTCTCCTCCAGGAGACTGTCAAACATGATGACAACACCACCCCAATGTGTGTTGCTGGGCAGCTTCAAAGTGGTTCTCTTATTCTTTTCACTTTGCTTGGTGAGGTAGATTGCTGCTATAACTTGATGACCCTTCACATACCTAACCATTTCCTTGGCTCATCAACAGGTCGCTGTATCCATTGTTTTCAGTGCCATGATGTCCTTGAGGAGCAGATTCAATGCATGAGCAGCACAGCCAATGGGTGTGATGTGAGGGTAGGACTCCTCCACTTTAGACCAAGCAGCCTTCATGTTCGCAGCATTGTCTGTCACCAGTGGAAATACCTTCTCTGGTCCAAGGTCATTGATGACTGCCTTCAGCTCATCTGAAATGTAGAGACCGGTGTGTCTGTTGTCCCTCATGTCTGTGCTCTTGTAGAATACTGGTTGAGGGGTGGCGATGATGTAATTAATTATTCCTTGCCCACGAACATTCGACCACCCATCAGAGATGATTGCAATACAGTCTGCATTCTCTATGATTTGCTTGACCTTCACTTGAACTCTGTTGAACTCTGCATCCAGCAAATGAGTAGATGAAGCATGCCTGGTTGGAGGGGTGTATGCTGGGTGAAAAACATTCAGAAATATCTTCCAATACACATTGTCTGTGAGCATCAGAGGTGAACTAGTTTAATACACAGCTCAAGCAAGACATTCATCAGCATTTCTCTGACTACGTTCCTCCATTGAGTCAACTAAACTCCTGATTCCAGGAGGACCATGAGCTGCTGCCATCGATAAGGTCTCTGATTCCAGGAGGACCATGAGCTGCTGCTATCGATAAGGTCTCTGATTCCAGGAGGACCATGAGCTGCTGCTGTCGATAAGGTCTCTGATTCCAGGAGGACCATGAGCTGCTGCTGTCGATAAGGTCTCTGATTCCAGGAGGACCATGAGCTGCTGCTGTCGATAAGGTCTCTGATTCCAGGAGGACCATGAGCTGCTGCTGTCGATAAGGTCTCTGATTCCAGGAGGACCATGAGCTGCTGCCATCGATAAGGTCTCTGATTCCAGGAGGACCATGAGCTGCTGCTATCGATAAGGTCTCTGATTCCAGGAGGACCATGAGCTGCTGCTATCGATAAGGTGTCTGATCTATCATTTTCACTTCAAATAGAAGTAGAGGGGCTTTTGTCAGTGGTTGCTTGTTGTGAGCGCTGAGGGATCTTTATGCACTTTCCCAGATGATTCTGCAACTTTGCTGCATTCTTCACATCTGATTTGGCACAGTATATGCAAATGTACACAGCTTTTCCTTCTACATTAGCTGCAATGAAACGTCTCCACAGATCAGATAGTGCCCGTGGCATTTTCCTGTACAGATTAGAAGAAAGAAAAAAAGTTTAAAAACCCAAATACAATTCCTTGTACAGATAAATAGTTAAGCAGTTAGATAAACAACTCCTTTTGTAAGATAACTGTTTTAAAATGAAACATGAATGGAAACAGATGAATTAACACTCCTCAGTTAGCACGCTCAAGCCAGCTAAAATCCACAAGGTAGCAAAAACTAACTAGCAGAAATGTTTAACAAATTAGAAATTATTTTAACACACTTTGCTGTAGGCTACTATTTACTAGTTAACAAAAAATAATGTATGTCATATATATATATATATTCACCCCATCCAGTATTGTAATCAAAACTTATCAGAAAGCATGTAGTTCTTGTCTCAGACAGTGTAGTAGTGTGGGCTCAATAGTATCTCATTAGTGTATGAGCTCTTGAGAATCAGCTCTACATGTGATGGAAGAATGCACTGCACATGTGATGGAAGAATGCACTGTGCATGCAGAGGGTTGCAATTCCATTGAATTTGGGATAGTTTAACCAAAATATGCCACAAGACCTAGAATTGCCTTGTGTGAATCACACAAAAAAAGGTTCACTGTTATAAGGTAATTTTTAAAAATGAATTTAAGCAAAATTCCCCAAATTCCTGGGCTTAACTTCCCAATGGAAAATGTCAGACCCTTTGCAACAACTAGTGGTGAGTTTAGAGGGCGCTATGGTATTGAAGGTTGAGCTGTAGTCGATGAATAGCATCGTCACGTATACATTTCTGTTGTCCATGTGGGTGAGGGCAGTGGGCAGTGCAATGGCAATTGTGACATCCTTGGATCTGTCGGGGCGGTCATCGAATTGGAGAGGGTCGAGTGTGTTGGGGAGGGAGGAGATGATTTGGTCTTCAACTGGCCTCTCAAAGCATTTCATGGGGTCGATAGTAATTTAATTCAATTACTTTCCTTCTCTTGGGCATTTTATGAAAATGTCAGAAAACACAGCAACTAGTTGGTCTGCACATGCTCTGAGGGCGCAGCTAGCGATGCTGTCTTGGCCGGCAGCCTTACGAGGGTCAACACGTGGAGACCGTAAGCACATAACCCTTGTTGTCCTCACGGGCTCTGATCGGCAGCCTAGTCGTTTTGCTTGAAACGTGAGAAAAAGGTGTTTACCTCGTCCGGTAGAGCGGTGTTGGTGTCCGCGACGTGACTGGCATTCTTTTTGTAATCTGCGATTGTTAGAAGCCCTTGACACATGTGCCTTCATCCAAAGTTTTCACATTCTATGATCAAGATTTCGTTTTTGGCAATTACCTTTCTCTTATGTCAACATGGATTTGATTCGGGTGAATGTATTATTATTATCCTCACAATATTTCATAGATAGGTGAGGTCACAGTTAAACCTTTACTTAGTGTTTTGCCAGAGATTATAATGCCCTACATAGAAGTATCTGACCTGACTTTGAACAAAGACACATTTCCCTCCGTACCACAGGACGGCGCAGTCGAGCTTTGATCAACATAACTGCTCTTTTCATCCGGAGAGAACCTAAGCGTCACCAAAGATTTGTTTAACTAACCCTCGTTGTTCTAGCTCTGGCGTCACGTGACAAAGCTGCAAAATCAAAACAATTCTCTCTATTTATCTGTATAAAGTATAAACAATGTAACCAGCTCCTGAATTCATTTACTAATTGATTTAATTTCAGGTGACGTAAGTTAAATAATCAACAGGTCCATCTCTCTTCCAATAACATTGGCGAAAGAAGAACTTCACACGTGTTAATGAATAAACGAACAAGTGAGCGAGCTAGCTAATTCATTGACAGATGTTCTGATAATGCCAGTAACCAACAAAAGAAAAGCAACATCAGGGGAGAGATGCTGCGGTGTGTTCTGCTCTTTGACTTTACATCTAATGCAGCAACTGCCATAATATTACTGGAGCAATAGTAGTATAGCAATCATATCAGTAGTATAGCAGTGTAATAACTGCTGTTATGCAGGTGCCCTTCTCTGTTCATTAGTTTGTCTGTAATGTGGAAACTGTGTGTTTGTGGCTACTAGCTATATGTCATTATACTGTTGTGACTGTGTGGTGTTGTTGCTGTGTCAGGTGCAGGGGACCAATGACAGCAGTGTGCTCAGTAAGGTGTCTGCTGTAGCTCAGGGTTACTTCCTGGATGACTACCTGAAGCAGTTTGTGTTTAAGGAGTTTAGGAGAGCCCCTCTCATCAACAGGTCGCTAAGATAGAAACATAACATGTACACACACACACACTCAATAGATTTGTATAGTTAGAATAACCTTCCTCTATGTATTTGTTTGTGTTTCTACTGTATCTCTGGTGCAGGGGTTACTATGGGGTTACTATGTACGCTGGAGAGCTGTAGACTACTGTGTCAAGCAGTTTCTGTGGCTGACAGAAAGCTGCCCCAGGAGACAGGTAAGCTTAGCCTGGTCCAAGGTCTGTTTGTGCTGTTTTGCCAAATCCTATGGTCATTGGCATGCCTAATATAACACAAACTCTGTTTCCAGGTGTTGTAGAGCTGTAGAGTTGAGATCCTGGAACCAGTTGATGAATTTGAGGTGAGTTACTCTAATCTAATCGGTCCTGACTAGCCTGTCCAACGACCAATTGGCTTGAGTTTGTGGGAGGAGTGAGGGTGTTCTATGGGTTGCTGTTACATACTTGACCACAGGGGGCAGTGTGGAGCTCATCCTGGACACTGAGTCGGCTTTGACCCAGTTATATTACATCCCTGTATGTAGTGCACACACGGTCACAGATAACACACACAACATGGATTCACTGTACACACTGTCATGGGCTACACAAAATAGATTCACTGAGATCCTCCCCTAGTCTGCCGTACTCCTGTTATATGATTCCAAAAGAAAAGATTGCTCCCTCTAGCTTTCACCAAAATGAGTCAGTGGCTGAGTTACACATACAGAAGTACATCTTCCTTTGGGTTGCAGCAGTTCAGGTAAAAGGATAGGACTCACAGTAATAGGATAGGACTCACAGTAAAAGGATAGGATTCACAGTAAAAGGATAGGATTCACAGTAATAGGATAGGACTCACAGTAAAAGGATAGGACTCACAGTAAAAGGATAGGACTCACAATAAAAGGATAGGACTCACAGTAAAAGGATAGGACTCACAGTAATAGGATAGGACTCACAGTAAAAGGATAGGACTCACAGTAAAAGGATAGGATTCACAGTAAAAGGATAGGACTCACAGTAAAAGGATAGGACTCACAGTAATAGGATAGGACTCACAGTAAAAGGATAGGACTCACAGTAATAGGATAGGACAAGCAGTAAAAGGATAGGACAAGCAGTAAAAGGATAGGACTCACAGTAAAAGGATAGGACTCACAGTAAAAGGATAGGACTCACAGTAAAAGGATAGGACAACAGTAAAAGGATAGGACAAGCAGTAAAAGGATAGGACAAGCAGTAATAGGATAGGACTCACAGTAAAAGGATAGGACTCACAGTAATAGGATAGGACTCACAGTATTCACTCCCTGAACTTGCTTCCTGACTCTCAGCGTACATCTTTACAAGTAATATCTAACAATTTCACAACATATACACACAAATCTAAGGAGTGGAATTAAGAATATATTAATATTTGGAAGAGCAATGTTAGAGCGGCATAGACGAAGATACAGTATATTTATTTTATTTATTTATTTCACCTTTATTTAACCAGGTAGGCAAGTTGAGAACAAGTTCTCATTTACAATTGCGACCTGGCCAAGATAAAGCAAAGCAGTTCGACACATACAACGACACAGAGTTACACATGGAGTAAAACAAACATACAATCAATAATACAGTATAAACAAGTCTATATACGATGTGAGCAAGTGAGGTGAGTTAAGGGAGGTAAAGGCAAAAAAGGCCATGGTGGCGAAGTAAATACAATATCGCAAGTAAAACACTGGAATGGTAGATTTGCAGTAGAAGAATGTGCAAAGTAGAAATAAAAATAATGGGTGCAAAGGAGCAAAATAAATAAATACAGTCGGGAAGAGGTAATTGTTTGGGATAAATTATAGATGGGCTATGTACAGGTGCAGTAATCTGTGAGCTGCTCTGACAGCTGGTGCTTAAAGCTAGTGAGGGAGATAAGTTTTTCCAGTTTCAGAGATTTTTGTAGTTCGTTCCAGTCATTGGCAGCAGAGGACTGGAAGGAGAGGCAGCCAAAGGAAGAATTGGTTTTGGGGGTGACCAGAGAGATATACCTGCTGGAGTGCGTGCTACAGGTGGGTGCTGCTATGGTGACCAGCGACCTGAGATAAGGGGGGACTTTACCTAGCAGGGTCTTGTAGATGACCTGGAGTCAGTGGGTTTGGCGATGAGTGTGAAGCGAGGGCCAGCCAACGAGAGCGTGCAGGTCGCAGTGGTGGGTAGTATATGGGGCTTTGGTGACAAAACGGATGGCACTGTGATAGACGGCATCCAATTTATTGAGTAGGGTATTGGAGGCTATTTTGTAAATGACATCGCCGAAGTCGAGGATCGGTAGGATGGTCAGTTGTACGAGGGTATGTTTGGAAGCATGAGTGAAGGATGCTTTGTTGCGAAATAGGAAACCAATTCTAGATTTAACTTTGGATTGGAGATGTTTGATGTGAGTCTGGAAGGAGAGTTTACAGTCTAACCAGACACCTAGGTATTTGTAGTTGTCCACATATTCTAAGTCAGAACCGTCCAGAGTAGTGATGCTGGATGGGCGGGCAGGTGCAGGCAGCGATCGGTTGAAGAGCATGCACTTATTTAAGAGCAGTTGGAGGCCACGGAAGGAGTGTTGTATGGCATTGAACCTCACCTGGAGGGTTGTTAACACAGTGTCCAGAGAAGGGCCAGAAGTATACAGAATGGTGTCGTCTGCGTAGAGGTGGATTAGAGACTCACCAGCAGCAAGAGCGACATCATTGATGTATACAGAGAAGAGAGTCGGCCCAAGAATTGAACCCTGTGGCACCCCTATAGAGACTGCCAGAGGCCCGGACAACAGGCCCTCCGATTTGACACACTGAACTCTATCAGAGAAGTAGTTGGTGAACCAGGCAAGACAATAATTTGAGAAACCAAGGCTATCGAGTCTGCCGATGAGGACGTGGTGATTGACAGAGTAGAAAGCCTTGGCCAGGTCAATGAATATGGCTGCACAGTATTGTTTCTTATCAATGGCAGTTATGATATCGTTTAGGACCTTGAGAATGGCTGAGGTTCACCCATGACCAGCTCTGAAACCAGATTGCATAGCGGAGAAGGGAAGTAGAGAAGGGGATTCGAAATGGTTGGGAATCTGTTTGTTGACTTGGTTTCGAAGACCTTAGAAAGGCAGGGTAGGATAGATATAGGTCTGTAGCAGTTTGGGTCAAGAGTGTCCCCCTTTGAAGAGGGGGATAACCGCAGCTGCTTTCCAATCTTTGGGAATCTCAGACGACACGGAAGAGAGGTTGAACAGGCTAGTAATAGGGGTTGCAACAATTTCGGCAGATAATTTTAGAAAGGGTCCAGATTGTCTAGCCCGGCTGATTTGTAGGGGTCCAGATTACGTATGCAGGCAATGAGGCAGTGATCGCTGAGATCTTGGTTGAAAACAGCAGAGGTGTATTTAGAGGGCAAGTTGGTTAGGATGATATCTATGAGGGTGCCCGTGTTTACGGCTTTGGGGTGGTACCTGGTAGGTTCATTGATAATTTGTGTGAGATTGAGGGCATCAAGCTTAGATTGTAGGATGGCTGGAGTGTTAAGCATGTTCCAGTTTAGGTCACCTAGCAGCACGAGCTCTGAAGATAGATGGAGGGCAATCAGTTCACATATGGTGTCCAGAGCACAGCTGGGGGCAGAGGGTGGTCTATAGCAGGCGGCAACGGTGAGAGACTTGTTTTTAGAGAGGTTTCAGAGTTTTTGGTGGTCTTCCTAAGCCAGGATTCAGACATGGCTAGGACATCCGGGTTGGTAGAGTGTGCAAAAGCAGTGAATAAAACAAACTTAGGGAGGAGGCTTCTAATGTTAACATGCATGAAACCAAGGCTATTACGGTTACAGAAGTCATCAAAAGAGAGCGCCTGGGGAATAGGAGTGGAGCTAGGCACGGCAGGGCCTGGATGCACCTCTACATCACCAGAGGAACAGAGGAGGAGTAGAATAAGGGTACGGCTAAAAGCTATGAGAATTGGTCTTCTAGGACATCTGGAACAGAGAGTAAAAGGAGGTTTCTTGGGGCGATAAAATAGCTTGAAGGTATAATGTACAGACAAAGGTATGGTAGGATGTGAATACAGTGGAGGTAAACCTAGGCATTGAGTGATGATGAGAGAGATATTGTCTCTAGAAACATCATTGAAACCAGGTGATGTCATCGCATGTGTGGGTGGTGGAACTTAAAGGTTGGATAAGGTATAATGAGCAGGGCTAGAGGCTCTACAGTGAAATATGCCAATAAACACCAGCCAGAACAGCAATGGACAAGGCATATTGACATTAAGGAGAGGCATGTTTAGCCGAGTGATCATAAGGGTCCAGTGAATTTGGTTGGGGTCACAGCAATTCAGACAGCTAGCCGGGCCATCGGTAGCAAGCTGGCAGAGAATGGAGGTCTGTTTTTAGCCACCTCGTGCGTTTCCGTCAGTAGATTAGTGGGGTTCCGTGTGGTAGAGGGGACCAATCCAACAGGCAAAATAGATATAGTTATAGTGACCCAAGAAAATTGTCCGATAGACCTATTCAGATAGCAGCCGATAAGACAGCTAACGATTAGCGGGCCGCAGATGGGCATTCAGGTAACGTTGCGACGGAGTGGCCAGTTGGATAACTCCCTCGGGCAGATAACGTCGGTAGTCCAGTTGTGAAGGCCCGATGGGGCTCCGCATCAGCAGTAAAACGGGTCCGGATAGGTGATTGTAGCCAGTAGTGGCTGATGGAACTCTTCAGCTGGCTATACATATGACATGAGTAATGCAAAATAGGTAAACACATTAAAGTGACTAGTGTTCCATTTATTAAATTGGCCATTGATTTCAAGTCTATGTATATAGGCAACAGTCTAATGGGCTAGTGATGATACAGTCCGACAGGATGCTCTCAATTGTGCATCTGTAAAAGTTTGTGAAGGTTTAAGGTGCCAAATTTCTTCAGCCTCCTGAGGTTGAAGAGGCACCATTGCGCCTTCACCACACTGTCTGTGTGGGTTGACCATTTCAGTCGGTGATGTGTACACCGAGGAACTTAAAGCTTTCCACCTTCTCTACTGCGGTCCCGTTAATGTAGAAGGGGGGTGCCTCCTCTGCTGTTTCCTGAAGTCCACGATCATCTCCTTTGTTTTATTGACTTTGAGTGAGAGGTTATATTCCCAGATCCCTCACCTCCTCTCTGTAGGCTGTCTCGTCATTGTTGGTAATCAAGCCTACTACTGTTGTGTCGTCTGCAAACTCGATGATTGAGTTGGAGGCGTGCGTGGCCACGCAGTCATGGGTGAACAGGGAGTACAGGAGGGGTCTGAGCACGGACCGTTGTGGTGCCCCAGTGTTGAGGATCAGCGAAGTGAAGGTGTTGTTTCCTACCCTTACCACCTAGGGGGCGGCCCGTCAGGACGTCCAGGACTCAGTTGCACAGGGCAGGGTTCAGAAACAGAGCCTCGAGCTTGATGATGAACTTGGAGGGTACTATGGTGTTGAATGCTGAGCTATAGTCAATGAACGGCATTCTCAAATCAAATCAAATTTTATTTGTCACATACACATGGTTAGCAGATGTTAATGCGAGTGTAGCGAAATGCTTGTGCTTCCAGTTCCGACAATGCAGTAATAACCAACAAGTAATCTAACTAACAATTCCAAAACTAATATCTTATACACAGTGTAAGGGGATAAAGAATATGTACATAAATATATGAATGAGTGATGGTGCAGAGCAGCATAGGCAAGATACAGTAGATGGTATCGAGTACAGTATATACATATGAGATGAGTATGTAGACAAAGTGGCATAGTTAAAGTGACTAGTGATACATGTATTACATAAGGATGCAGTAGATGATAGAGTACAGTATATACGTATACATATGAGATGAATAATGTAGGGTATGTAAACATTATATTAGGTAGCATTGTTTAAAGTGGCTAGTGATATATTTTACCTCCTTTCCCATCAATTCCCATTATTGAAGTGGCTGGAGTTGAGTCAGTGTGTTGGCAGCAGCCACTCAATGTTAGTGGTTGCTGTTTAACAGTCTGATGGCCTTGAGATAGAAGCTGTTTTTCAATCTCTCGGTCCCAGCTTTGATGCACCTGTACTGACCTCGCCTTCTGGATGATAGCGGGGTGAACAGGCAGTAGCACGGGTGGGTGTTGTCCTTGACGATCTTTATGGCCTTCCTGTAACATCGGGTGGTGTAGGTGTCCTGGAGGGCAGGTAGTTTGCCCCCGGTGATACGTTGTGCAGACCTCACTACCCTCTGGTGAGCCTTACGGTTGTGGGCGGAGCAGTTGCCGTAACAGGCGGTGATACAGCCCGCCAGGATGCTCTCGATTGTGCATCTGTAGAAGTTTGTGAGTGTTTTTGGTGACAAGCCGAATTTCTTCAGCCTCCTGAGGTTGAAGAGGCGCTGCTGCGCCTTCTTCACGATGCTGTCTGTGTGAGTGGACCAATTTAGTTTGTCTGTGATGTGTATGCCGAGGAACTTAAAACTTACTACCCTCTCCACTACTGTTCCATCGATGTGGATAGGGGTTGTTCCCTCTGCTGTTTCCTGAAGTCCACAATCATCTCCTTAGTTTTGTTGACGTTGAGTGTGAGGTTATTGTCCTGACACCACACTCCGAGGGCCCTCACCTCGTCCCTGTAGGCCGTCTCGTCGTTGTTGGTAATCAAGCCTACCACTGTTGTGTCGTCCGCAAACTTGATGATTGAGTTGGAGGCGTGCGTTGCCGCGCAGTCGTGGGTGAACAGGGAGTACAGGAGAGGGCTCAGAACGCACCCTTGTGGGGCCCCAGTGTTGAGGATCAGCGGGGTGGAGATGTTGTTGCCTACCCTCACCACCTGGGGGCGGCCCGTCAGGAAGTCCAGTACCCAGTTGCACAGGGCGGGGTCGAGACCCAGGGTCTCGAGCTTGATGACGGGCTTGGAGGGTACTATGGTGTTAAATGCCGAGCTGTAGTCGATGAACAGCATTCTCACATAGGTATTCCTCTTGTCCAGATGGGTTAGGGCAGTGTGCAGTGTGGTTGAGATTGCGTCGTCTGTGGACCTATTTGGGCGGTAAGCAAATTGGAGTGGGTCTAGGGCGTCAGGTAGGGTGGAGGTGATATGGTCCTTGACTAGTCTCTCAAAGCACTTCATGATGACGGAAGTGAGTGCTACGGGGCGGTAGTCGTTTAGCTCAGTTACCTTAGCTTTCTTGGGAACAGGAACAATGGTGGCCCTCTTGAAGCATGTGGGAACAGCAGACTGGTATAGGGATTGATTGAATATGTCCGTAAACACACCAGCCAGCTGGTCTGCGCATGCTCTGAGGGCGCGGCTGGGGATGCCGTCTGGGCCTGCAGCCTTGCGAGGGTTAACACGTTTAAATGTTTTACTCACCTCGGCTGCAGTGAAGTAGAGACCGCATGTTTCCATTTGCAGGCCGTGTCAGTGGCACTGTATTGTCCTCAAAGCGGGCAAAAAAGTTATTTAGTCTGCCTGGGAGCAAGACATCCTGGTCCATGACTGAGCTGGATTTCATCTTGTAGTCCGTGATTGACTGTAGACCCTGCCACATACCTCTTGTGTCTGAGCCATTGAATTTAGATTCTACTTTGTCTCTATACTGACGCTTAGCTTGTTTGATAGCCTTACGGAGGGAATAGCTGCACTGTTTGTATTCGGTCATGTTACCAGTCACCTTGCTCTGATTAAAAGCAGTGGTTCGCGCTTTCAGTTTCACGCGAATGCTGCCATCAATCCATGGTTTCTGGTTAGGGAATGTTTTAATCGTTGCTATGGGAACGACATCTTCAACGCACGTTCTAATGAACTCGCACACCGAATCAGCGTATTCGTCAATGTTGTTGCCTGACGCAATACGAAACATGTCCCAGTCCACGTGGTGGAAGCAGTCTTGGAGTGTGGAATCAGCTTGGTCGGACCAGCGTTGGACAGACCTCATCGTGGGAGCTTCTTGTTTTAGTTTCTGTCTGTAGGCAGGGATCAGCAAAATGGAGTCGTGGTCAGCTTTTCCGAAAGGGGGGCGGGGCAGGGCCTTATATGCGTCGCGGAAGTTAGAATAACAGTGATCCAAGGTTTTGCCAGCCCTGGTGGCGCAATCGATATGCTGATACATTTTAGGGAGTCTTGTTTTCAGATTAGCCTTGTTAAAATCCCCAGCAACAATGAATGCAGCCTCAGGATGTATGGATTCCAGTTTGCAAAGAGTCAAATAAAGTTCGTTCAGAGCCATCGATGTGTCTGCTTGGGGGGGATATATACGGGTGTGATTATAATCGAAGAGAATTCTCTTGGTAGATAATGCGGTCTATATTTGATTGTGAGGAATTCTAAATCAGGTGAACAGAAGGATTTGAGTTCCTGTATGTTTCTGTGATCACACCACGTCTCGTTAGCCATAAGGCATACACCCCCGCCCCTCTTCTTACCAGAAAGGTGTTTGTTTCAGTCGGCGCGATGTGTGGAGAAACCCGCTGGCTGCACCGCATCCGAGAGCGTCTCCCCAGTGAGCCATGTTTCCGTGAAGCAAAGAACGTTACAGTCTCTGATGTCCCTCTGGAATGCTACCCTTGCTTGGATTTCATCAACCTTGTTGTCAAGAGACTGGACATTGGCGAGAAGAATGCTAGGAAGTGGGGCACGATGTGCCCGTCTCCGTAGTCTGACCAGAAGACCGCCTCGTTTCCCTCTTTTACGAAGTTGTTTTTTTGGGTCGCCGGCTGGGATCCATTCCGTTGTCCTGGTTGAAAGGCAGAACACAGGATCCGCTTTGCGAAAGTCATATTCTTGGTCGTACTGATGGTGAGTTGACGCTGATCTTATATTCAGTAGTTCTTCTCGACTGTATGTGATGAAACCTAAGATGACCTGGGGTACTAATGTAAGAAATAACACGTAAAAAAAAAACTGCATAGTTTCCTAGGAACGCGAAACAAGGCGGCCATTTCTGTCAGCGCCGGAAGTACATTCTTACATCGGTAGTCATTCCTCTTGTCCAGATGGTATAGGGCAGTGTGCATTGCAATCACAATTGCATCTTCTGTGGATCTATTGAGGTGGTAAGCAAATTGAAGTGGATCTTGGGTGTCAGGTAAGGTAAGAGGTGATATGATCCTTGACTAGTCTCTCAAAGCACTTCATAATGACAGAAGTGAGTGCTACGGGCGATAGTCATTTAGTCAGTTACCTTTTCTTTCTTGGGTACAGGAACAATGGTGGCCCTCTTGAAGCATGTGGGGACAACATACTGGGATAGGGAGAGATTGAATATATCCGTAAACACCAGCCAGCTGGTCTGCGCATGCTCTGAGGATGCAGCTAGTGATGCCGTCTGGGCCGGCAGCCTTGCAAGGGTTAACACCCTTAAATATTTACTCTTGTCGGCCACGGAGAAGGAGAGCCCATAGTCCTTGGTAGCGGGCCATGTCGGTTGCATTGGATCATCCTCAAAGCGGGTGAAGAAGGTGTTTAGCTTGTCCGAAAGCAAGACGTCGATGTCCACGACATGGCTGGTTTTCCTTGTGTAGTCCGTGATTGTCTGTAGACCCTGCCATACACACTACAGTTCAAAAGTTTGGGGTCACTTAGAAATGTCCTTGTTTTTTAGAAAGAAAAGCACATTTTTTTGTCCTTTTAAATAGCATAAATTTGATCAGAAACACAGTGTAGACAATGTTGTATTGTAGCTGGAAACGGCAGATTCTTTATGGAATATCTACATAGGCGTACAGTGGCCCATTATCAGCAACCTTCACTCCTGTGTTCCAATGGCATGTTGTGTTACCTAATCCAAGCTTATCATTTATAAAGGCTAATTGATCATTAGAAAACCCTTTTGCAATTATGTTAGCACAGCTGAAAACTGTTGTTCTGATTAACCTCCAAACAAGCTTCAATGCCATACAACACTCCTTCCGTGGCCTCCAACTGCTCTTAAACGCTAGTAAAACCAAATGCGTGCTTTTCAACCGTTTGCTGCCTGCACCCGCACGCCCGACTAGCATCACCACCCTGGATGGTTCAGACCTAGAATATGTGGACATCTGTAAGTACCTAGGTGTCTGGCTAGACTGTAAACTCTCCTTCCAGATTCCTATCAAACATCTCCAATCTAAAATCAAATCTAGAGTCGGCTTTCTATTCCGCAACAAAGCCTCCTTCACTCACGCCGCCGAACATACCCTAGTAAAACTGACTATCCTACCGATCCTCGACTTCGGCGATGTCATCTACAAAATAGCTTCCAATACTCTACTCAGCAAACTGGAGGCAGTTTATCACAGTGCCATCCGTTTTGTTACTAAAGCACCTTATACCACCCACCACTGCAACCTGTATGCTCTAGTCGGCTGGCCCTCGCTACATATTCATCACCAGACCCACTGGCTCCAGGTCATCTACAAGTCCATGCTTGGTAAAGCTCCGCCTTATCTCAGTTCACTGCTCACGATGGCAACACCCACCCGTAGCACGCGCTCCAGCAGGTGTATCTCACAGATGATCCCTAAAGCCAACACCTGAATTGGCCGCCTTTCCTTCCAGTTCTCTGTTGCCTGTGACTGGAACAAATTGCAAAAATCGCTGAAGTTGGAGACTTTTATCTCCCTCACCAACTTTAAACATCTGCTATCTGAGCAGCTAACCAATCGCTGCAGCTGTACATAATCCATCGGTAAATAGCCCACCCAAATGACCTACCTCATCCCCATACTGTTTTTATTTATTTACTTTTCTGCTCTTTTGCACACCAGTATCTCTACCTGCACATGACCATCTGATCATTTATCACTCCAGTGTTAATCTGCAGAATTGTAATTATTCGCCTACCTCCTCATGCCTTTTGCACACAATGTATATAGACTCTTTTTTTCCTTTTTTCTACTGTGTTATTGACTTGTTTATTGTTTACTCCATGTGTAACTCTGTGTTGTTGTCTGTTCACACTGCTATGCTTTATCTTGGCCAGGTCACAGTTGTAAATGAGAACTTGTTCTCAACTAGCCTACCTGGTTAAATAAAGGTGAAATAAATACAACAACAAAAAAGAAGCAATAAAACTGGCCTTCTTTGGACTAGTTGAGTATCTTGAGCATCAGCATTAGTGGGTTCGATTACAGGCTCAAAATGGCCAGAAACAAATAACTTTTTCTGAAACTCGTCAGTCTATTCTTGTTCTGAGAAATGAAGGCTATTCCATGTGAGAAATTGCCAAGAAACTGAAGATCTCGTACAACGCTGTGTACTACTCTCTTCACAGAACAATGCATACTGGCTCTAACCAGAATAGAAAGAGGAGTGGGAGGCCCTGGTGCACAGCTGAGCAAGAGGACAAGTACATTAGAGTGTTTTGTTTGAGAAACAGATGCCTCACAAGTCCTCAACTGGCAGCTTCATTAAATAGTACCCGCAAAACACCCATCTCAACGTCAACAGTGAAGAGGCGACTCCGGGATGCTGGCCTTCCAGGCAGAGGTGCAAAGAAAAAGCCATATCTCAGACTGGCCAATAAAAAGATAAGATTAAAATGGGCAAAAGAACACAGACACTGGACAGAGGAACTCTGCCTAGAAGGCCAGCATCCCGGAGTTGCCTCTTCACTGTTGACGTTGAGACTGGTGTTTTGCGGGATACTATTTAATGAAGCTGCCAGTTAAGGACTTGTGAGGCATCTGTTTCTCAAACTAGACACCCTAATATACTTGCTCAGTTGTGCACTGGGGCCTTCCACTCCTCTTTCTATTCTGGCTAGAGGCGACTCCGGGATGCTGACCTTCTAGGAAGAGTTGCAAAGAAAAGACATATCTCAGACTGGCCAATAAAAAGAAAAGATTAAGATTGGCAAAAGAACACAGACACAGGACAGAGGAAGATTGGAAAAAAGTGTTATGGACAGACAAATCTAAGTTTGAGGTGTTCGGATCACAAGGAAGAACATTCGTGAGATGCAGAAAATGTAAAAGATGCTGGAGGAGTGCTTGACGGCAACTGTCAAGCATGGTGGAGGCAATGTGATGGTCTGGGGATGCTTTTGTGGTGGTAAAGTGGGAGACTTGTACAGGATAAAAGGGATCTTGGAAGAACGAAGGCTATCACTCCATTTTTCAATGTCATGCCATACCCAGTGGATGGCGCTTAATTGGAGCCAATTTCCTCCTAAAACAGGACAATGACCCAAAGCACAGCTCAAAACTATACAATAACTATTTAGGGAAGAAGCAGTCAGATGGTATTTTGTCTATAATGGAGTGGCCAGCAGAGTCACCGGATCTCAACCCTATTGAGCTGTTGTGGGAGCAGCTAGACCGTGTGGTACCCATCAAGTACGTAAGGTACGTAAGAAGTGCCCATCAAGCCAATCCAATTTGTGGGAGGTGATTCTGGAAGCATGGGGTGAAATGTCTTCAGATTACCTCAACACATTGACAACAACAATGCCAAAGGTCTGCAAGGCTGTAATTTCTGCAAATGGAGGATTATTTGACGAAAGCAAAGTTTGAAGGACACATTTATTATTTCAATTAAAAATCATTATTTATAAACTTGTCAACGTCTTGGCTCTATTTCCTATTCATTTTGCAACTCATTTCATGTATGTTTTCATGGAAGTGACCCCAAACTTTTGAACGGTAGTTTACGTCTCGTGTCTGAGCTGTTGAATTGCGACTCCACTTTGTCTCTATACGGACGTTTTGCCTGTTTGATTGCCTTGCGGAGGGAATAACTACACTGTTTGTGTTCTGCCATATTCCCAGTCACTTTGCCGTGGTGCGGATGGGGGTGAGGGGTGGTGGTAGTAGTGGAGGTGGAGGTGAAGGCAAGGGATTGGGAAAGAAAGGGGAGGGGATGTGGTGTAAGAGAAAGAGAGGAGGGATATTTAGGGAGATTCTTACTCTGATTGTAATTTAGTTTTGGGGGCTACGATGTAAGGTTTGTATTGTTCTGTTTTGTCAATGTTCTGTTCAATCTAAAAAACAATTTGTCTACCAATCCATCACCAACACAATGTTTTTATATTATTGAGAAACTAAACATCTCTTTTTATAACAATGTCTGTTGTATTTCCCCCCCTTCTGCTGTTTGCATTGTTTATGGCTTCTGTCCTGGAAATATTCAGTCAATCATATTTCACAAATACTGTGAGTTCAAATAGGCTTTTTAGTTTATTTTTTACAACATAACAACTCCCTTCCATTCTTGGCACACACGTTTTATACATTACTCCTCACTTCACACTCATAGTAACTCCTCTTAATGACCCATCCCCTCTGGCATTTAGCCACCTTTATCTTATTGCCTTGCACTAAGTTTAGTTTGGTTTCATATTAGGGCATGGAACTTGTAGAGCCACAGAAATAGTTCAAATAGACAGACATGTTTTCGACTAAGACAGGTGCATACATGTAGGACCCTAGCCACCATCCTTGGTACTTTACAAAAATAACCAGACATGTCTGTTGAATTTATTATGGATTTATTATGGATAAATGAATAAACAATATCCCCATTTTAAATAGAATTGTATCTAGGTAAACTTATACTGTTTTATAAGTAATAGACAATATGAGTTCATAAGAAGGAATTGTGTGACAGGACAAGGAGTAATAAAAAGTTAATGAACACCATTCCAACTAGGCAGGAACAAATGGGTTGTGGACTGTGTAAACACATAAGGTCGTTAGCCTATGGTTGACCCAACTGAAACTTAGCTCTGGGGTTTTTAGATAAGGGAGTGAGTGCATTCCTAGGTTTACTGTTAATTATAACTGTCAGTTCAGTGGTGATCGATAATGTTGAGGGGTCAAACGTTATCTGGGAGTGTGTTAGTAAGTTAGAATGAACTTTTCACCTCACTTTGTCCCGGTCGAGAGGAGGGAATTCTGTTAAAGCAGTGAAATGACGTCATGATCTGTATATAAACTGTTGCACGTGATTAAGTGGCAGCGCGCTCAGAGAATAAATTCTATTACTTATTATTTAAAGACTGGTCTGCGTCTATTTTATGCAAACAAGAAATCTTACAAATTCTCATAAAATAGATTAAGGGCTTTCAATTGATGAAAGCACATTGGCATAATTAAATTATAGTAACAATGTCATCCTGCTAACTCCTCTTAAAGGGACACCCATGTTCTGGAAAAAACCCAAGAGGTGTAACCATAGCAACAGTACATAGTAGGCCATAACACAGTTACAGGAATAACCAGTCGTGTCCAACCCCAGACAGGTACATGTCTAATGGTGTCTAATGACCCAGAGCACATATGGAGTGTACTAGTTTTGCTGGCTCCTTCTGAAATAAATAGTTGCCACATATCTACTGTAAAATGCACATTACTTCCTGTGTTATAGAGCATATATTCACCACTATATTCTGCAGAATTGTTGTATCAAAGTTGCAAAATGTATTGATTCTACTGTGGAAGTGCATGTCTGATTCTGCCAGCACTAGGTCAGCCCATAGCGATCACTCGATCAGTGTGATCAGTGCTATATGCTGGTATTGATCTTCATTGGCCAAGCCCTGAGGCCGGGAGGAACTGTCACTGTCCTGTCCTGTGCTCGGCCTCATTGGGATTGGGATGCCTAATATGCCCATCTTGCATATGCCCTCTAGGACTGAGATTGAGGCAGTGGCTGACTTACAAAGTGGATCATCTTGCAGGAGCCGAGGCGGTCGTTGAGGCCCATCCAGCGCAGGTATTCAGGGTACCTCCCCCCCCGGTAGCCCATGTAGTTGGGCCTCCCGTAGACCACCCAAGCACCACTCTCCACGCGGAGCGAGTTACAGCGGCCCAGGTAGGAATGGAAGTCTGTGCAGTCGCTGTCACACTCAGCAATGGCCCTTGTAAGTTCTTATATTTGTAAAAAGACAATCTGGAAGAAAGCCAAAGAAATCAGAGGCGGAGTGACTGGGTTGACTTTAGGTTCTTATGCTTGTTAAATGCTCTGAATTTGCACTGTAGGACACATGTACCGTTTCACACAATGAATGGCTTTTCCTAACCTAAAATATTTAAGTAATATGGTCCTTGCTCAAATCATCCATAACACTCCAGCCCTACCAGTGCCTGGTGATTAACAAAGAACAAGTCAATCCACCAAACACATTCCTGATGCTTTCTTTGCAGCTAGTACTGAACAAAACTATAAACGCAACATGCAACAATTTCAAGGATTTTATTGAGTTACAGTTCATATAAGGAAATCAGTCAATTGAAATAAATTCATTAGGCCCTAATCTATGGATTTCACATGACTGGGCAGGGGTACAACCATGGGTGGGCTTGGGAGGGCATAGGCCCACCCACTTGGGAGCCAGGCCCACCCACTTGGGAGCCAGGCCCACCAGCTGGAGAGCCCGACCCAGCCAATCAGAATGAGTTTTTATCCACAAAAAGGCTTTAATACAGACATAAATACTCCTTATCAGTTGTCTGGGTGGCTGGTCTCAGATGATCCCGCAGGTGAAGAAGCCGGATGTGGAGGTCCTGGGCTGGCGTGGGTACACGTGGTCTGCAGTTGTAAGGCCGGTTAGACGTACTGCCAAAATCTCTAAAATGACGTTGGAGGTGGTCGAGAAACTGTGCCATTGTGTTGAGTGACAAACTGCAAATTTGAGTGGCTTTTTATTGTCCCCAGCACAAGGTGCACCTGTGTAATGATCATGCTGTTTAATCAGCTTCTTGATATGCCACACCTGTCAGGTGGATGGATGATATTGGCAAATGAGAAATACTCACAAACAGGGATGTAAACAACTTTGTGCACAACATTTGAGACAAATAAGCTTTTTGTGCATATGGAACATTTCTAGGATCTTTTATTTCAGCTCATGAAACATGGGACCTACACTATACATATTACATATTTTTGATCAGTATAAAAGCCATGGACGGGGGTAAACCCATCTGTTTGAGTTAGTTTTTCCAGCTCAGGAAAACTTTCATGTAAATATTTTCAATGGCACTAGAATGCCAAATAGAAGATTGTTCCAATTACGTTGTGTTTAGGCCAGGTGTCTGTAGGACATCAGTGCTGACAAGCTTTTTCCCACATTCTAGTTCACAGATGGGGTTGAGCTGTGAGGTCTGGCAATAGTGCCATCCACTTACTGTGTATATCCCATGGCATCACACACAATTACTCTGTAAATATTACACTCCCATGACAATGTTTAGACTATTACATTGTTATTACAATGGCTGGCAGGATAAATCAGTCAAGTTTGACGGAAAATATTCAAAAGGACCATCCCATAACTATACCAAACACACCACAGAAAATCACTGCTATGCTACTGCCACCATACAATCCCTGTGGCAAACCTGAGTGTCCTGTCCTGTCCACCACATCTGCATTAAAACCTATTCTGATGGGGCCGGTGGCAGCCAGAGCCAAGCGGCCATATCCCTGTTACTCACCAGCCCATTTTGGACATTATATGTGGGCTAGGCTTGATAGATAGCAGTGGTCTGATGGCCCCCCTGAAGTCTGGATGTCTCTGGTCCTACCAACCAATCCCTTTTATATAACCAGCCTCCCAGTTTTATAAACAGTGGCGGCTATGAGAGGAACAATTGCTGTCATGAACATTTTAATCAAAAAATGAGTCAATGATTCTAGTGCCATTCAGTTTTTCCAGAAAAGCAAAGTGGGATTACAGCATAATGGTAACATGGTGACCGTGCCCTTTGACACCCTCTCTGCTGGTTTTCTGAAATGCCCCCCCAACTCACCTCAACCCCCATACCCACAACACAGACCTACCTTGTATGCCCCCCCATACCCACCACAACACAGACCCACCTTGTATGCCCCCCCAACTCACCTCAACTCCCATACCCACCACAACACAGACCCACCTTGTATGCCCCAACACACCTCAACCCCCATACCCACCACAACACAGACCCACCTTGTATGCCCCCAACACACCTCAACCCCCATACCCACAACACAAATCTACCTTGTATGCCCCCCAACACACCTCAACCCCCATACCCACCACAACACAGACCCACCTTGTATGCTCCCTCAACACACCTCAACCCCCATACCCACCACAACACAGACCCACCTTGTATGCCCCCCCAACACACCTCAACCCCCATACCCACAACACAGACTTACCTTGTATGCCCCCCAACTCACCTCAACCCCCATACCCACCACAACACAGACCCATCCTGTATGCCCCCCCCCAACCCCCATACCCACCACAACACAGACCCACCCCACCACAACACAGACCCATCCTGTATGCCCCCCCCACCACAACACAGACACACCCGGTATGCCCCCCTGCTCCCCTCACCCCCACCCAGCCTATGCCCACTGTGCCCACCACCTCATGCCAACAGTCTGCCCCGATGCAGGATGATATTGTCCTCCCAATAGTTGAAGTGACAAAAGTTCTCTCCAGACGTAGTCACGTGTTCAACTAACAACAGCAGGGCAGACAGGTGTGTGGGTGTGCTTGGAGACGTACATCAGACACAAGTTCCATTACACTAGAAGGCCATTTAGAAGCATGGCATTCTGAAAATCTGTCAAGTATGCAGGCCAATCTATCTCTTCCATAACTTCTCTAGGGCCAATGAATGTTCAAAAGAGACAAAGGAAGGAGTGACATCGAGGTGGAATTGTGCCAGATCTGTTCCCCTCCAGTCTTAGCCAAAAATAGTTGATGTACCAGTTCACAGTCCCTTTGCCCTGAATTGGCAAAATAAAGTCAAGCTATATCATGAGCCCGAACAGAGCCAAAACAGGATGGTTGAGAACGTTTCCAGGTAGTTCATAAGTAGAGAGCATTTAAAAGGGTATTATGGGATTGGTACACACATTTGACATTTAAATTCATGACATATGCCCATTGATTCTTGAACAATATAACTTGTAAAGGCCTCATGAGCTTAGTTCAACTGTCATACCCAAATATAAGCTTGTTTTACTCCAATGTTTGAAAACAATGTAGTTGAAATATATATATATATTAAAAATGTAGTAGTGAACAACCACTGTATAGCCTCAAACATGGTTAAAACTATCATTTTGATCTTACAGATGGTCAGTCCTTGCCTCAGATTACCCCTTTAAAAGGTCATTGGCGTGATCTCTATACATGTTGACTGTGCTACAGCTAATTGTAATGGTGTGTGATCAGTCCAACACTATAAGTAAACATTGAGGTCGATATACAGGGTCTCTAGGAAAGTACGCTAATCATCAACAACACATAAAATGGCACGTCAAGGCAAAAAAAACTAATAGTTTATTGATGTCTAAAGAACACCTGAGAACTAACAAAATGGTGCTCTTAGAAACCATTGTAAATGAATTCCATTGTAATTGTGTAGGCAGGGAAGCATAGTGCAATTGAATTGAAAGGCAAGTCACTGAGAACTAAGCTACAGCAGTAAGGCATAACCACAATATCATCCATCCTTCTACACACTGAAGAAAAGGGAGAGGACTAACAAAGAAGGGATAGACTTAGGTTACCTAACACATCAGCATCCTCTGGCCCATGCTAGGCTAATGTTAACAGTACACAGATCTTTGCTTTAGGTCCACTGTCCCTTGACCCATATAATGGAATAGAACTGCTCCCTCAAAGGCATGTTTCTCTTCTCATTACACTAATGTGCCCTGTCATTCACCCTCTTAGAGGTGCGTGTTGTCTGAAGACGACAGGCTTCAAATACCCATCCCAGGGAAGTACTAGCCTGGTCCCACATCTGTGTGTGCTCTTGCCATCTCCATTGATCATTTTGAAACAGTAGTAAGGAGTTGACATGATAGCACAATAGATTGGCACTCAGGCTAGGAAGGTACTAAATTCATTGGAATTTGTTGAAGAGGCAGACCTTTAAATTCATTACACCCTTTCTCCTATGCTACCAGAAAAGGCATATTAAGACGTAATATCATACATACTGTACAATCACATGAATACATTCATTCATTTCTTCTACATACTGAACAAGGTCAATCTCTGGATGAACAGCACAACCTGATTCCCTATTATTTCAATAGTACAGTACCCACTGCAGAGGCACCACACTACACAGATCTAACCAGTGTGGCTAACAATAGGTACCATGGTATTGTACCCCAAGTGCTCTATGACCACTGGCTCTGTCCTGATTCTCTACCCTGCACATCCGCACCGTTGTTAAATACATGAGAGGGAGTGTACAAGTACACACTTCAGGAGAAGGGTAGAGAATCGGGACGCAACAGTCTCAGCTGGATGAAGGGGACGAGAACAGAGCCAGTCGTCTATACCAGACCACCCTCCTTCTGTAGTCTACTGATCCTCAGATCAGATCCTGCCTGGAACTGTGGACAGACAGCAGGCAAACAAAGGGATTAGAGGTGCTAGTGGCTGAGGCAAACCGCTGACTGAGGCAAAGGCAAGAGCTTTGTATGGGGATCTCCATCAACAAGAACCCAAAAAGTCAGCAAGGCAGACGCGTCTGTCCCACTTCCCGTATAGATGTCCCTTCCTGTCTGGTGTCATTGGTCCTGGCCTCCAGGCTGTCGCTGTCCGAGGGGTCCTGGGATGCGATGCAGGGGGGGATAAGGCTATCAAGCTCCTGCCTGTGTCCTGACTCCAACAGCCATTCATGGAACTTCTGCTCCACCAGGGCCTGGAACTGACGCCGCTGCTCCCTGAAAACAGAGACGCATGACTGAATAGAGGAACAAGAGAAACATTACCAGACCCCTCAGAGCTCACAACGCTGTAGAAAATCAGACATTTTAAAAGGGTTGCTTCATAATTCACATTGATAATGGAAACTGGGAAGCAGTTCATGTTTTCATTTTCTGAGTCCAGGTCAGATTTCCATTGTTAATAAATCTAGCAGTTTGGTCTTCTCTGTTAACGACTCACTTGTTCAGGTGGGCATCCTTCACCATCTTCTGCCAGTCCTGTACACTCTTCTCCCTCTCCTCATGGGCCTTCTGGTACAGCGATGGCAGCCCACCCGGCACCTCACACGTATCCCCCTCCATCCTGAAGGGCACCACAAGGGGGCAGAACTCAGCGGGTGGCAGCAGCCTGTAGGATCCAAGGTCTGGGATGGTACCCTCCACTCCCACCAGTAAGGGTTGGTCCCAGGCATTGGGCACCACAGCTAGACCCACACTGGCCATGTGATCCTCCAGGGAGGGGTAATGTGTGTGGAAGGGCCCCAGGGTGAGTGCAGTGTTCCCAGGGAGCAGTAGAGGCCGGGTGGGGGTGAGGGCATGGATGGTACAGTAGGAGGAGGACCCTATGGCTAGACGGCCAGCCACACACACCACCTTGACGTTCTCACAGCTCTGGATGTGGATACTGGTCTCGATGGGACCCAGGACTACCGTGCTGTTACGACACTTGTCCAGGCTCACTGACCTGAAACACACACCACGGGGAATGCCATCTCATCTAAGAAAAGGGATATTTCTACTGAAATGGATCTGTTTTTGTAGTTAGACGGGGCATGCTACAGCTGTAGTGTCCAGTCTGACTATGTGTAGAGAACCTCTCACCTGAGTGGAGAGAGGAGGTAGATAAAGGCGTCACTGCAGCGGTGTATTTTGACGTTAGCTCCTGCTAGCTTGTCTGAGTCCTTGGCCAGGGTCTGTCTGAACACCTGTGACATCAGCACCATCTTGCTGCCTGGGGGGGCCGTGTGGGTGTTCCGGGCGATCTTAGCTCTCTTCATAGCTCCCTCCACTAGAGGACAGGAGAACAGACAGTCACAGACAGACAGCCATGCTTCAATCCTGATAGCTCTCTACATCTCCAACAGAAAAAAGCTGAGCTAGAAAACAGTTACAAGATAACGCACTCATTTCTATAAAACATACTAGCACACCTTATTTGACTGTGCATCTAAATATAAATGAATGATCCACATTAGGGTTTACTTTGGGTGGTAGTAACCTACCTTGCTGAGCCCAGGCCAGCTTCTTCCCAGACCTCAGGCAGGTTGACATCCCAAAGGGGTTGGGGACGAGGGCCTGTCTGAGCCATGCCAGCAGGGGGTGCAGGGAGAAGGAGCGGCCAAGTTTGGAGTACCCTGCTTGGGTCTGGAGTGGGGCTCTGGAGAGCAGCTTGTGGATGGGGTGGACGTTCCGGCCGCGGGACACTGAGCCCTCCAGCAGCAGGCTGAGGCCCTGTAGAGAAAATATGTTATTGTATTGTTGTTTACTGAAAAGGCAAATTGTTGTATTGTAAAAACTGAATGAACACTGCAACATATTGGGCATGTTATGGAACCTTTCACTGTTTTATACAAGAATATATAGTTGAGGATGAGTGCATCCAAATGTCATCCTTTTCCGTATATAGTGCACTACTACAGAGCCCAGATGGCTCTGGTCAAAAGTAGTGCACTGTATAGGGAATAGGTTTCCATTTGGGATGCGAGCCATGTTCCCTTGCTTCACCTGTAGAGCCTCCAGAGAGACCTGGCTGTCCTTCACGGCTTGGCCGGACCCTGACAGCTGGCCTGGTTCTACTAGCAGCTCCAGCAGCTCACACAGGTGGGTCTGGAGGAAGGACAGATGGGCCTGGTCGTCCCAGTTCTGATCACAGCAACAGGGTGAAAAGACTGAACAATGATACAATGCATGGATATGGGAGCTAATGCAATGGGGTAGTATATTTAAGCAATGAGGCACGAGGGGGTGTGGTATATGGCCAATATACCACGGCTAAGGCTGTTCTTATGCACAACGCATCATGGAGTGCCTGGCCACAGCCCTTAGCCGTGGTATATTGGCCATACACCACAAACCCCAGAGGTGCTTTATTGCAATTATAAACTGTTTACTAACATAATTAGAGCAGTAAAAATAAATGTTTTGTCATACCCATGGTATACGGTCTGATATATTATGGCTGTCAGCCAATCAGCATTCTGGGCTCAAACCACCCAGTTTACAATAAAATGTCAGTAACTAGACCATTGGAATATGTTTTGCTTAGAGATAGGTTAAAGAGACCTAATCGTAAAAATGGATTGTGTACATTTACACTCTCAGCCTGCCGTTAAACTTGTAAGCAATATAAAGCAAGGACCTTATTTTGAGAGCTGGTCTTTGCCTCGCGGTCCGAGGAGGGGGAGCGAGAGCGGGGGCTTGGCCACTCTTCACCAATCAGAGACGTACGCAGAGACACTCGGTTCAGCTGCTGAATGTAGAGGAAGAGGAGGAACTGCAGCGTGTCCACACACAACTAGAAAAGAGAGAAGAGGAAAATACAGAGACTCTGAACACAAACCAATACTTGACATAGGTCAGTGTCACAAACAATACCTAAAGGGATAATGGACAGACTCCTGTGTCAAAGTCTGTTTAAACAAAAACAAAGTGCAGGATACAACAGGATAGATATTATTACAGTCCAACTGACAACACATCCCTGGGGGACATAGTCATACAGGTCTCTGCCCTTTCCTCATCCCTCCCTCGTGTGCTGACAGCTCACCTTGCTCCTCTGGCGGTCCAGCTCTCTGGGGGAGGAGCACTGGGACAGGTTCTCAGCCCACTCCAGCCTCTCCTCTGCAGGGTGACCAGCCAGCAGGTCAAAGGTCTCAAAGTAGAGCCAGGCCAGGTCCTCAGGGAGCTGCAGCTTGCCACAGGCAATGTGCCTCCACATGAGCCAGCCTAGCATGGGGAAGCAGCCCTCTCGCGAGCGCACGTAGGCAGCCATCTTGCGCAGGTAGTGCAGGCTGAGTTTGGTAGGGGGTGCCACCTGCAGAGCCCCCAAGAGGAAGGGCTCCATGCGAGGCCACACCGCCACACCACCACCCTGGTCCATGGCTGTTAGTGGGCCAGCAGGAGGAGGGATTGGAAGAACAAAATAACTGGGTGAAAGGTCAGACAGAGGAGTGAGCATACAGTGAGTGTGGTGAGATATCTGAGCTATGGTAGTGCATTGAATTTAGAAGGTTAGACAAGAGTTCACCCATTCATTGGTGGCTTCTGGTCTGCTGTTCTATATTGCAGTATTATTAGATAACTCGTAT
The DNA here is from genome assembly GCF_036934945.1 of Oncorhynchus masou masou. Classification (NCBI taxonomy): domain Eukaryota; kingdom Metazoa; phylum Chordata; class Actinopteri; order Salmoniformes; family Salmonidae; genus Oncorhynchus; species Oncorhynchus masou. Next base: position 39,957,275 of record NC_088221.1, on the reverse strand, counting down.
TTAAAAGGGCAACTAACTATCTGTATTATAAAAACTGAATTTGAACCTTATGGGCAAACAGAATATTCCCTTTATAACTAGCTAGTGCACTAACGCACTCTAAATAATGTTCTATTTTATTTATGTGACTGCTTGTTCCATTGCAAATGTCTGTGTTGTCTGACTCTGCTGTTCCTTCCTGGCTAACAGAGTGGACGCCGGGTGTTCCCATGACAACAAGTGGCCACTAGAGATGATCTGTCGGTAGCTGACAGCATTTGCTTTGTTTATTTATTATTTAGCAGGGGAACGTTAGCGAGCTAGTTAGCTAGCAACATGGCTTAGCAGCTAATACAAAGATGTCAGACTAGCAGAGACAAAACACTTGACGCGTAGTTTACCTTGGCGTGTTCAGCAAGTTTCCACTAGTCCAAGCGATTTCTGGTCCTGCCTCGAAGTTCCAGGAAAAGTAACTGGTGATCAAGCTCCCTCATAAGTAAAATTAAAGTTTAGTACCTTACAGTATTTAGCTAGCTACCTGGCTGTTGGTTATGGTTTGTTTACTATGCTGTGAATGTGATCAGCACGTAGCTAGCTACAGAACGTTCGACGTTCTTCCTATTTGGCGCCACTGCTGGTTCTCATCTCTTGCGCGCGACTACACAGAGAGACGGTCGCGCGCACAATGCACTGCCCGGTGGTGCGTCAAGTCCGACGTAAACGGAGAATATTTTTGACGGTTCTTTTTTTGTCGATATTGCTGAAAGGCACCAGGCATATTGTAATAATCCGATGCACATTCTACATTCATCCACTAGAAAATATATTGCAAAGATATTTTAAAAAGTGTACACCGGCTTTTATTGCTGTTGCTTTAAGAGCTATATATATAATTGGAAGTATATTTTCTATTGGATGCATGTAGGATGTGCCTCTGATATACACGGTGGGCGGGCGTTAGCACGAGAGGCGGGACTTCCAGACAGCTGTGGGCGGTTCTGATTTGACAGAAGGAAAAGGATCAGTGACAGAAAGGAACCCTATCGCAAACGCCGGGTTGTTCTGTTGGTTTCTTGAAGATATTGGTATCTATGGCCGTTAAAGGGATGAATCTATGCAGTATTTGCTGTCTTGCCCTTTATTTCGTTACAGCAGTGCTTGCAGGGTAAGTACTTCTATATTACCCGAACACACCGTCTCTGCAATGGTCAAACCGGTTCAAACGCGGTATCGCTAGCTGGTACACATGTTTAATTGTGATTGGTCTACGCTTCTGAAGCCCATTCTCCATGTGTAAACTAGCTAACGTTAGCTAGCTACTATTTGGAGGGGTAAATAAGCAATCTCAGCAACGTGAACAACACTGTAAATAAAGCCCTTGTTCATAGAGTAGACAACATCACCCTGCCAGATCCTTTGTTTCCAGTATCGTGAATCGTGTGTGTCTACTCGAGGGAATAACATGGAAGAGTGGGCGAACTTGCTCAACTGGCTTTGTACTCAAATGAGAGCCGTTGATATCAAACTGAATTACTCTGGACTGGGTGATGCCCATTTTGAATTATTTACTTCACAAAGATTCTTAGTCTGATAAAACCACACGTTTGTGAACCCTACTCCACTTGTCACTATCATGAAGGGAAACTATCTAAGATCCGGTAGGTAGCTAGACACCCTCTCTTATTTTCACCTCTATCTACAGGCGAGATTTCTACAAAATCTTGGGGGTGAGCAAGTCTGCATCTGTGAGGGACATCAAGAAGGCTTACAGAAAGCTGGCTCTCCAGCTGCACCCTGACAGAAACCAAGATGACCCAACTGCTGCTGACAAATTCGCAGACCTGGGGTCAGCCTATGAGGTAGGAAGTGAACCCCTGTATCACTTATCTCTACGGTAAATGTTATTTACATGGCACTTTTGTTTTACAATATGTGCTATCAATATCATGCCATGATGATCTTGTCTTGTGTAGCTTGTCTCAGAAACTATACCCATCAACATCATTGTCAGTCTCATGAAGAGATGTAAAAGAACTGAATGGCAACTGAGTGTTGAGATGATAGTACTCTATTGTTATGTATAATTTATTAACCTTTTATAACAGTAATTTGATCTGGGTGTGTAGTAATATTTGGCTTCAGCATGCTATCTCATTTTCGTTACGATCAATCGAGGCACCGAAACGAAAGTATTTTGTAAGAAACGGAAGCGACCTATTTGGTTGTTGTTGGAAACGACATAGTGATTTTGATTGGCCAAGAAGACCGTGTGGCTGCCTCTGATTGGCTCATACTGTGGTCAGTGTTCTCAACATGAAAGCACGACGTGGAGCACTCGGAGCGGCTCAGTGAAACGTTCCATGATGCTCACCTCACCAGTGTCATCATGATCACTGATAACGCGTAGATTTGAAACATCATCAAATGTCATGATTGATACATATTGCATGGTTAAGCTATTTAAGTGGGTGAAATGTGATGTTAAGAATTTGTAATTAAAGTTAATTTCATGTCGCTAATGTAAAGAAACCATGATCTCTACAGTATTTTGTGATGTAAAAAGAGTTCATCCCTGATGTTGTGCTGTTTGTAGGTGCTCTCTGATGAAGAGAAGAGAAAGCAGTATGATGCATACGGAGAGGATGGTCTGAAAGAGGGCCACCATGGTTCTCACAATGATATCTTCTCCAGGTACAGGAGGTTTACCTAATAGGTTACTATTTCAGTCCAAGTCAAGTACTGCTTGTCGCAGGAGCTTGTAATTTAACACACTTCAGCCTGGTATTAAGCATTTATTACAAAGTAAAGCCCTGGTAAGCCTGGTCTCGGAGCGACTACATAGACATATACCCACAAGTATGATGAGGATATCATTGTTAAGCACCGAGATCATATATTCTGAAACCATCATATACAGTATAGGTGCTGGTGCTCATTTTGAGTGCTCGAACTGTTTACATTTAGGTGCAGGATCTACACAATACTTTAGAGATAATATTCTGTAAGAGGAACAGGAGCTCAAGCAGTAGAACATTGAGGTGCCGGTACTCAGCTCCTGTCTATGTCAAGCACTGGCTACATTTCAAATAATGTCTCTTACCCCACTGTTGCCTCACACTCTGTTGCCTCTTCCAGTTTCTTTGGTGACTTTGGCTTCATGTTTGGAGGAAACCGGCAAGGACAGCAGGACAGGAACATCCCCAGAGGAAATGACATTGTGCTGGACCTGGAGGTCACACTCGAAGAGGTGTACTCTGGGAACTTTGTAGAGGTACACTTCAACCCTTACTGTGTTCTGTATATACTGTCCATATCCAAAATCTGTCTTGCCTACTACTTACTTAAACTACCTACTTTGCACTGTTTAGTAAAAATGTATGTAATAAGCATAAAATAACATACTAGGCTCCTCCATACTGAGAATGCGTAATCTAAAATGCGCAATTGCGTATATTCCCGTCATTCGTTAATTTTGGTACGCTGCGTAACCTTGTGTGATTTATCAGCTGTTGTCTAACGACTCTCTTCAATGGTGTGCAGTGAATTCTACTAGATATCAAGCTGAATGGAGTATGACATCCTGGCATTGAAAGCATACTGAATTTAAATAATGTCACCTACTATAGAACTTTCTATTTTCAAATATCCAAAATGCTACTATTTAGAACGCAAGTACGAGTATTCTGACATGGTCACTGTATACAATTTGTATGCTCCACCAGGCCTACCCTATTCCAACACATACGTCCTAATCTCATCACCTATATGTACATCTCAGGTTGTTCGTAACAAGCCTGTAGCCAAAGAGGCACCTGGGAAACGGAAATGCAACTGCAGACAGGAAATGAGGACGACGCAACTCGGACCCGGACGCTTCCAGATGAGCCAGGAAGTAGTGTGTGATGAGTGTCCCAATATAAAGTGAGTCACTGCTTCAGGGGTGCTGCTTTGTGGTTGACTCTGTCCTGTTCCTACCCTGTCATGTGCATGTTGGGTTGGGTGCTGTAAGCAACAACAACAACAAAAAGAATGTCTGTGCAAATGGATGTGTTTTATACCAGTGGTTCCCAACCAGGGGTACTAGGACCCTGGTGGTACTTGGTCTATCTATAGGGGGAACTAGGACCCTGGTGGTACTTGGTCTATCCATAGGGGGTACTAGGACCCTGGTGGTACTTGGTCTATCCATAGGGGGTACTAGGACCCTGGGTGTACTTGGTCTATCCATAGGGGGTACTAGGACCCTGGGTGTACTTGGTCTATCCATAGGGGGTACTAGGACCCTGGGGGTACTTGGTCTATCCATAGGGGTACTAGGACCCTGGGGGTACTTGGTCTATCCATAGGGGGTACTAGGACCCTGGGGGTACTTGGTCTATCCATAGGGGGTACTAGGACCCTGGGTGTACTTGGTCTATCCATAGGGGGTACTAGGACCCTGGTGGTACTTGGTCTATCCACAGGGGGTACTTGAGAAGACTCATGAGAACATAGGCCTACTGGTAAAATACACATGAGGGGGTACTTCAGGGGTACTCCAGGCAGAACAAAATATAGTTGGTGGTACAGTAACTGAGAAAGGTTGGGAACCTCTGTTCTATACTGTCATATTGACTGTGCATCTGGTTAAGACTGTTAACACAGGAGTCAATGGGTTCTTTCTTTATGTGATGAGGATGATAATGTTTTATGATCCCAGGCTGGTGAATGAGGAGAGAACTCTGGAGGTAGAGATTGAACAGGGAGTAAGAGATGAGATGGAGTACCCTTTCATTGGGGAAGGTAAGCTACTTACTCAACCATCAGGATAATGGGTGTAACAAAAATGTGTTTACAAGTGGTATCAGTGTCTAACTCACGACTACGTCTGTCTCAAGGCGAACCTCACATCGATGGAGAGCCAGGGGACCTACGCTTCCGCATCAAAGTTATGAAGTAAGAGCAGCATTTCCATATTTCACAAATAACATAGTGGTTCTAATCAGGCTACTATTAACTTCTATAACTTCTCTATGAGCTGTGCTTTGTTGGTATAGGACATTATGTCAACACTAATACATTAGTGTTATGTAAAGATCAGTGGAGGCTGCTGAGGGGAGGACAGCTCATAATAATGTCTGGAAGGGAGTGAATAGAACGGTATGAAACACATGTTTGATATCCTTTACTCCATTCCATCTATTAAACTCCATCCAGGCCATTATTATGAGCCGTCCTCCCCTCTGCAGCCTCCACTGGTAAAGATTTTTGGAATGTTCCCTACTTGCATTCACCGCTGTCTATGCAACTCAAACCTTGTATCTAAACTCAGCAAAAAAAGAAACGTCCTCTCACTGTCAAGTGCATTTATTTTCAGCAAACTTAACATGTGTAAATATTTGTATGAACATAAGATTCAACAACTGAGACATAAACTGAACAAGTTCCACAGACATGTGACTAACAGAAATGGAATAATGTGTCCCCGAACAAAGGGGGGGGTCAAAATCAAAAGTAACAGTCAGTAGCTGGTGTGGCCAATAGCTGCATTAAGTACTGCAGTGCATCTCTTCCTCATGGACTGCACCAGATTTGCCAGTTGTTGCTGTGAGATGCTACCCCACTCTTCCACCAAGGTACCTGCAAGTTCCCAGACATTTCTGGGGGGAATGGCCCTAGCCCTCATCCTCCGATCCAACCAGTCCCCGACGAGCTCAATGGGATTGAGATCCGGGCTCTTCGCTGGCCATGGCAGAACACTGACATTCCTGTCTTGCAGGAAATCACACACAGAATGAGCAATATGGCTGATGGCATTGTCATGCTGGAGGGTCATGTCTGGACGAGCCTGCAGGAAGGGTACCACATGAGGGAGGAGGATGTCTTCCCTGTAATGCACAGTGTTGAGATTGCCTGCAATGACAAGAAGCTCAGTCCGATGATACTGTGACACACCGCACCAGACCATGACAGACCCTCCACCTCCAAATCGATCCTGCTCAAGAGTACAGACCTTGGTGTAACGCTCATTCCTTCTACGATAAACGCAAATCCGACCATCACCCCTGGTGAGTCAACCGCGACTCGTCAGTGAAGAGCACTTTTTGCCAGTCCTGCCTGGTCCAGCGATGGTGGGTTTGTGCCCATAGGCAACGTTGTTACCTGTGATGTCTGGTGAGGACCTGCTTTACAACAGGCCTACAAGCCCTCAGTCCAGCCTCACTCAGCTTATTGCGTACAGTCTGAGCACTGATGGAGGGATTGTGCGTTCCTGGTGTAACCCGGGTAGTTGTTGTTGCCATCCTGTACCTGTCTTGCAGGTGTGATGTTCGGATGTACCGATCCTGTGCAGGTGTTGTTACACGTGGTCTGTCACTGCGAGGACGATCAGCTGTCCGCCATCTCCCTGTAGCTCTGTCTTAGGCGTCTCAAAGTATGGACATTGCAATTTATTGCCCTGACCACATCTGCAGTCCTCATGTCTCCTTGCAGCATGCCTAAGGAACGTTCACGCAGATGACCAGGGACCCTGGGCATCTTTCTTTTGGTGTTTTTCAGAGTCAGTAGAAAGGTCTCTTTAGTGTCTTAAGTTTTCATAACTGTGACCTTAATTGCCTACCATCTGTAAGCTGTTAGTGTCTTAACGACCGTTCCACAGGTGCATGTTCATTAATTGTTTATGGTTCATTGAACAAGCATTGGGAAACAGTGTTTAAAACCTGTTATGGCTAAGCGTGCCTCAAGCGACCCACCTTGACAACATCCGTTGAAATTGCAGAGCTCCAAATTCAAATGACAGAAATCGTCATATTAAACTTTCATGAAAATTTACAAGTGTCATACATCATTTAAAAGATAAACTTCTTGTTAATCCAGCCGCGTTGTCAGATTTCAAAAAGGCTTTACGGCAAAAGCACACCATGTGATTATCTGAGGAAAGCGACCCGCATACAAAAGCATGAAAAACATCCAGCCAAGCAGATGCACCACGAAAGTCAGAAATAGCAATAATATAAATCCCTTACCTTTGAAGATCTTCATCTGGTTGCAATCACATAACAAATGGTCCTTTTGTTCGATAAAGTCCTTCTTTATATCCCCAAAAAGTTTATTTGGCGCGCTTCATTCAATCATCCACCGGTTTCCCTTCGTTCAAAATGCTAACAAAATTAATCCCAAATTTTACCAATAAACTTGGTCCAAACATATCAAACAACTTTCCTAATCAATCCTCAGGTACCCTAATATGTAAATAAACAATAACGTTTAAGACGGAAAATTGTATATTCAATACCGGAGATAAATAACCAAGTGCGTGCCCTCACCGGAGTGCGTCACAATCATTTTCTAAGCAAGCAGATTCATCACCAAAGTCAGAAATAGCTATAAAATAAATTGCTTATCTTTGAAGATCTTCATCTTTTTGCAATCCCAAATGTCCCAGCTACACAATGAAAGTTCTTTATATCCCAGAAATGTCCGTTTTTATTTGGCGCGTTTGATTCAGAAATCCACCTGTTCCAACATGCCTACAAAGGAATGTAAAAAGTAACCTGTAAACTTGTCCAAACATTTCAAACAACATTTGTTATCCAACCTTCAGTATCCTAATATGTAAATAATCAATCAAATTTAAGATGGAATAAACTGTTTCCAATACCGGAGAAAAACAACAACGCAGTCATTCACGCGGACCAATAGACTATAGAGTCCTTCTGAGTGACACTTAAAGAATACGACTACTTCTTCATTTAAAAAAAGCATTGAACAATTTCTAAAGACTGTTGACATTTAGTGGGAACTGCCATAGGAACTGCAGTCTGGGTCCTAGAAATGTGGGTTTCCCAAGAATTGGAATATCCAATGACCTAAATTTTTCCCTGGATGGATTGTCCTTGGGGTTTTTCCTGCCAAATCTGTATTTTATACTCAGACGTTATTTTAACAGTTTTTTTACTTTAGTGTTTTCAGTTTTACTTTAGAGTGTTTCTATCCAATACTACCATGCATATCCTAGCTTCTGGGCCTGAGTAACAGGCAGTGTACTTTGGGCACATCAGTCATCCAGACTTCCAAATACTGCCCCCTATCCCTAAAAAGTTAAACCCTTTACAATGAAGATCTGTGATGTTATTTGGATTTTTACGAATTATCTTTGAAAGACAGGGTCTTTGCAAAGGATGTTTCTTTTTTTGTGAAGTTTATATGCTTGCTAAATGCAAATATGTTCTCACTCTGTTAGGTAGCCTGTCTCTCTCCTATTATATAAGATGTAGGTTGTCAGTTGTGAAAGCTGTTTTGTGTTGTTTATGTGACTCAAACCTTCTGTCCACTACAGGCTTTATTCTTTCCCTCTCCCTGTTAGCGAACTTGATACACCGGTGTCTATTTAAGTGATAATGCCAGAGAAGCCGGTGTTTGGAGGATACAGTTGAAGTTGGAAGTTTCATACACCTTAGCCAAATACATTTAAACTCAGTTGTTCACAATTCCTGACATTTAATCCTAGTAAAAATTCCCTGTCTTAGGTCTGTTAGGATCACCACTTTATTTTAAGAATTTGAAATGTCAGAATAATAGTAGAGAGAATGATTTATTTCAGCTTGTATTTCTTTCATCACATTCCCAGTGGGTCAGAAGTTTACATACTCAATTAGTATTTGGTAGCATTGCCTTTAAATGGTTTAACTTGGGTCAAATGTTTCAGGTAGCCTTCCACAAGCTTTTCACAATAAGTTGTGTGCATTTTGGCCCATTCCTCCTAACAGAGCTGGTGTAACTGAGTCAGGTTTGTAGGCTTCCTTGCTCGCACATGCTTTTTCAGTTCTGCCCACAAATTGTCAATAGGATTGAGGTCAGGGCTTTGTGATGGCCACTCCAATACCCTGAATTTGTTGTCCTTATGCCACTTTGCCACAACTTTGGAAGTATGCTTGGGGTCATTGTCCATTTGGAAGACCCATTTGCAACCAAGCTTTAACTTCCTGACTGTTGTCTTGAGATGTTGCTTCAATATATCCACATAATTTTCCTACCTCATGATGCCATCTATTTTGTGAAGTGCACCAGTCCCTCCTGCAGCAAAGCACCCCCACAACATGATGCTGCTAACACCGTGCTTCACGGTTGGGATGGAGTTCTTCGGCTTGCAAGCCTCCCCCTTTTTCCTCCAAACATAATGATGTTCACTAAGGCCAAACAGTTCTATTTTTGTTTCATTAGACCAGAGGACATTTTTCCAAAAAGTACGGTCTTTGTCCCCATGTGCAGTTGCAAACCGTAGTCTGTATTTTTTTATGCCGTTTTTTTTCCCTTGCTGAGCTGCCTTTCAGGTTATGTCGATACAGGACTAGTTTTACTGTGGATATAGATACTTTTGTACCTGTTTCCTCCAGCATCTTCACAAGGTCCTTTGCTGTTGTTCTGGGATTGATTTGCACTTTTCGCACCAAAGTACTTTCATCTGTAGGAGACAGAACGTGTCTCCTTCCTGAGCGGTATGACGGCTGCATGGTCCCATGGTGTTTATACTTGCTTACTATTGTTTATACAGATAAATGTGGTACCTTCAGGTGTTTGGAAATTGCTCCCAAGGTTGAACCAGACTTGTGGAGGTCTACAATTGTTTTTCTGAGGTCTTGGCTGATTTCTGTTGATTCCCCCCCCTCACCCCTATGATGTCAAGCAAAGAAGCACTGAGTTTGAAGGTAGGCCTTGAAATACATCCACAGGTACACCTCCAATTGACTCAAATGATGTCAAATAGCCTATCAGAAGCTTCTAAATTTAGTAAGCTGTTTAAAGGCACAGTCAATTTGGTGTATGTAAACTTCTGACCCACTAGAATTGTGATACAGTGAAATAATCTGTCTGTAAACAATTGTTGGAACAATTACTTGTGTCATGCACAAAGTAGATGTCTTAACCAACTTGCCAAAACTATAGTTTGTTAACAAGGAATTTGTGGAGTGGATGAATAACGAGTTTAAATGACTCCAACCTAAGTGTATGTAAACTTCCGACTTCAACTGTATATTTGGCATGGGTGTTGTTCGTCGAGGGCCAGCAAACCGTGCCAATATATCCTCAACACCAGCGTCGATGGCATTATCACTTTTATACAACAGGTTACCAACATAAAAAATATTTATTGACATATTTTAATTGAAAGCATTATTTTGATGCATTTTTTTCATGCTATTTAATCCTTCCACAAGATATTGTCCCGAAACAAATCTCGGGTTGCTACCCAAACTGGATGGTCGTTCGTTGTATTGGTTCGGTTGCCAGAGACGCGACTCAGTCGTTCAGTCTTTTTGTTCTGTATCTATCGATGCTACAGTCGTTCGTTGTAAATGTTCCATTGTCATACTAGCTGGCAACATTCTTATCCCTTACTTGCTGGCTAGCCAACTACGGCTAACATATTCCTGTCAAACAGTGCAGAAAGAATAACAAAAGGAGCTTCATTTGTTTAAGCTGTTTTCTCGTGACTTTTATTTGGGTACATCCATAACAATTAGCTAATGAGGCACGATTTGACCTGGCATAGAAAATGTGCTCTATTGTCAGGACACTGTTGTTCAGAGGACCTAGCCAACAACACAGCTAACACAATCACCACAAACTGAAGCTGGAAAGACTGCAAACTAGCTACATTTCATTTAAACTTTTCAATTGACCTTTTCTTTTGTATATCCATAAAAAATGATGCGAGCTGATTCATCATTTCGACTGGCTGAGAAACGCTGCCTGCCTCCCTCTCTCGTCCCGACTGCCGACCCCTACACGTTCATTACTATGGGACAGTTGGAGATCTGAATACTAAAACAATGTTGCAAATGTCGGAGGGACAGACAGTAACACGGAACCCAAACCGGCTGCGCGCCATCATGCATACATGTATTTTTTGTCCCCCCACACCAAACGCGATCACGACACGCAGGTTAAAATATCAAAACATCAAAACAAACACTGAACCAATTATATTAATTTGGGGACAAGTCGAAAAGCATTAAACATTTATGGCAATTTAGCTAGTTAACTTGCACTTGCTAGCTAATTTGTCCTATTTAGCTAGTTTGGTGTTTCTAGCTAACTTGTCCTGGGATATAAAGTTATTTTACCTGAAATGCACAAGGTCCTCTACTCCAACAATTAATCCACACATAATCATTTCCAGGCTTTTCTTCTCTTGACTTTATATTGCGATTGGCAACTTTCATAAATTACTTGCATTACCGCCACCAATATTTCTTTCTGCTCTAATTATGTTATTAACCAGTTTATAATAGCGGTAAGGCACTTCGGGGGGTTTGTGATATATAGCCAATATACCACGGCTAAGGGCTGTATCCAGGCACTCCGTGTTGCGTCGTGCTTAAGAATAGCCCTTAGCCGTGCTATATTGACCATATACCACCCCCCGGGCCTTTTATTGGTTAACTAACATCTTGTCAATTGTGGAAGCTGTTTTGTGGAAGAGTGATTTACTAATGTATGTGTACTGACAGACATCCAGTGTTTGAGCGGCGAGGAGATGACCTGTACACTAACGTCACCATCTCCCTGGTGGAGGCTCTGGTTGGCTTTGAGATGGACATCACACACCTGGACGGCCATAAGGTAACTATGGACGAATGAAGCTAAGAAATACATGCATACACTTTTACTGCCATGTACTGAAATGTTTTGGGGAGGGGAGCTTGTCTTGAGCCATCATTGCCCCATTCTCAAAAAGCACACAAAAAGATTGGGTTGAAAAGCAAAAAATCTGCTTTTTTAAAGAAGTCCTTGTAGAAAAAGTATTTATTCATAATAATAATAATAAAGTGTATTCTAAAAGGTATTCTAAGGAATCAGTGACACACTTTGACTGCTCCTCTGACTACAGGTCCACATTGTGAGGGACAAGATCACTAAGCCTGGTGCTCGGGTGTGGAAGAAAGGAGAAGGCCTGCCCAACTTCGACAACAACAACATTCGTGGCTCTCTCATTGTCTCCTTCGACGTAGAGTTCCCAGAGACACAGCTGAATGACAATCAGAAAGAGGGTAAGGAGGAGGCCGATAAAGATGGGTGGGGGGGATGTGACTTGTAATGTATTTTCTCATGAGTTTGAGTTAATTAATGGTGCCAGGAGAAAGTAGGCTGCATGTTATATATCAGCTGATACATACGAGGTATGGGTATTGTTGATGCATATTAAGACTCAGAGGCAAAGGACATGCCCGTAGAACAGCCCCCCCCCCAAAAAAAACAAAAAACAAACAAACTGTAAACAACACATATACATCTCAATAAACCGTCTTCGTATTGCTGACTTTACACCACTGACAGGGAGACAATAAAGGTACACATTAACTTCTCAGATATGGAAAAAATGTAATAATGATCATAATGGATAGTCATTTACAATTGGGGGTTACTTTTGTTCCAGGTGTGAGGGCGATTCTGAAGCAGGCATCGGTACAGAAGGTTTACAACGGACTACAGGGATACTGACACACCAACAGACAGAATCTGGACTGAGTTCTGTGCTACAAAACACACAAAGGAACAAGCACAGGGGTGTATTTATTTTCAGATTGTTCTCAGGATGGGTTGACTTGATTTGTTTTATTTTTTAATATTCTACATTCTGAAGGTGACTTGACATTGTCTTTCTTTTAAAGAAGTTATATTTCACATTGACGGGGTGAAACTACACCGTATTTATAGTTTTAATTTTCTTGCCCTCGTCCCAATTTTTTTACTACCACCATTTCTTTGTCACTCATTTTACTTTGTCTTTTTTAATTCACCTTCAATTTCAACTACTGTCATCCAATGTGAACCACTATCACAGACATGTTTGATTATCAAAGCCCACTATCTGATGTTAAACCTTTATCACACCTGACGGGGCACTAAAAGAGGAGCTGGACTGAGGCAAAGGACTCTGAAATCAAAGGACCATCTCATGGACCTCAGCAAGACTGGAATACTATTCGCCTCCCTGTTGTTCTGATAACGTCTACAGATGTAATACTGTCCTATTTAGGGGATTTCATCTTGAGTCATTTTTGACTCCTGACACGTTCAACAATTCTGTCATTTATGGTTTTTCGGTCATATGTTTTCAGTAATATCTCAAAACGCTTTGTAAATAGGAAAGAAACTACATATTGTTATTTTTGTTGTTGCTTTTGTTGAGTTGGATCATATCTTTAGATGTCTTCTTTGGGGGCAATGTCTTGAGTGTTATGTCTGTTGAAAGAGAGGCCACAGAGAATGGACCTGTTGAGCTGCCTTGCATAACCTCGTCATCAGGGTAGGATTTTACCATGGAGAGACACTCTGGCTCCACCCACCACTATCCACACCTCTTGCGCCTCCTTTCAGCCTGTCTGCGTCCCAAATGACACCCTATTAACACCCTAATGACACCCCACCTGTCCGGTCTGACCTGACCGGTCCCCATGGGGCTCTAACCGGTCCCCAAGGGGCTCTTTTCAAAAGTAGGACACTAGATGGGGAATAAGGTTTCATGTCAGACACAGACCTAGGTTCTCTGGACTACTCTTCCTGGTGGGATGGGGCTACTATTTTCCAGAGTGCTACAGTACAGGAGGGAGAAGTGTACTTTCAGCTGAGAGTTCAATTAAAAGTTTATATAAATAATGACTCAAGGATTATTTTAGTGTGTCAATTTAAGGATGTGAGCTATGTCTCCAGTATGTCTGTCAGTCACTATGTACATGGAGACCACAGGAGGTTGGCACCTTAATTGGGGAGAACAGGCTGGTGGTAATGCCTGGAGAGGACTGGTATCAAACACAAGGGTTCCAGGTGTTCGATGCCATTCCATTTGTGCCGTTTCAGACATTATGTGCCATCCTCCCCTTAGAAGCCTGCTGTGGTAAAGACGAGCTCACCAGGAGAGGGCCCGGCATGTCGCCAGGAGAGGGCCCGGCATGTCGCCAGGAGAGGGCCGATATACCACTAGAAGAGGGCCCAACATATTACCAGTAAAGGGCCCAATTAGCAGCATGTAGCCAAGTGGTTAGAGCGTTGTGCCAGTAACCAAACGGTTGCTGGATGGAATCCCCAAGCTGACAAGGTAAAAATCTGTTGTTCTCTCTGAGCAAGGCAGTTAACCCACTATTTCCTGGGAGCCGAACACGTGGGTGTCGATTATGGCAGCCCCCCTTCACCTCTGAATCAGAGGGGTTGGGTTAAATGCGGAAGACACATATCAGTTGAATATATTCAGTTGTACAACTGACTAGGTATCGCCATTTCCAATATGTTACCAGTAGAGGGCGGTGAGTGTGCAGGGAATGTGAAGCAGCCAAGGAAGCCTGCTGCTACCACTCCTTGAGGAATCATTGGTCCACTATATCCAGGACTCAGGACCTCACATAGCTCTTGGTTATATAATTGCATTCACATGATTGTTATGGCTTTATAGATTGATTGTTAGTGATCTATGAATGTTGTTGATGGGCAGGTCCTTATCTCCCGCATTTGTTCTGGTTTTACTTCTGTAATTGGCTGACTTTATTGGTCAGATTATAGGAATGTGGTGTCTCTAATCATGTGCTTGAATGAGAGGATCAGGCAGTGTGTGTGAGAGTCTATCAGACTGTGTATCGTACTGTGTGTGTGCGTGTGTATTTGGTCCGTAGGACGCTGTTAACCCCTTGTACCCACACCTCCATTCTATCTGACCTCTTTGTGACCCAGCTGGTTCAACTTATTCTGTAACATTGTCTGTCACCGACTAAGGTTACGTCCCAAATGGTACCCTATTCCCTATATAGTGCACTACTATAGACCAGGGCCTATAGTGCTCTTCCCTATATAGTGCACTACTATAGAACAGGGCCCCATAGTGCTCTGGTCAAAATGTATGCCCTACATATAAGGAACAGAGTGCCTTTTGGGATGCAAAGTCAATCTCAACTTTGTCCCCAGATGAGATCTACCCATCCCTCCTCCTCCACCCCTCTACCTCGCGTGTGGGAGGGACAGTGGGCGGAAGGTTGTCTGGGAGTCTGTCTGGTTGGGTGCAGCAGGGGATGTCCACATGACTCAGTTCAGTATGGGGATTTTATAGTGTGGTGACAAGCGCATCTGCCCACCAGCATGCATGTGTCTGTGTGTCTATTTATCTGCATTTGTGTGTGTGTGTGCGTGCGTGCGTGCGTGCGTGCGTGCGTGCGTGTGTGTGTGCGTGCGTGCGTGTGTGTGCGTGTGTGTGTGTGTGTGCGTGTGCGTGTGTGTGTGTGTGTGTGTGTGTGCGTGTGTGTGCGTGCGTGCGCGTGCGTGTGTGTGCGTGTGTGTGTGTGTGTGTGTGTGCGTGCGTGCGTGCGTGCGTGTGTGTGTGCGTGCGTGCGCGTGTGCGTGTGTGTGTGTGCGTGCGTGCGTGTGTGTGCGTGCGTGTGTGTGTGTGTGCGTGCGTGCGTGTGTGTGAGAATACATGGGAGGTCTTCCTGCGTCTGGGAGGTGCTTTCCCAAAACGGATTACCTCATACATCTCTAATATCTGACAGTAAATCAGGTTTATTATGCAGATATTGCATTTCTTTATTTTCTCCCATTACAATGATGGCTTTCTGTCCAAACTGCACACAACTGTGTGAATCTGTGTGCAGTCTGTGTGTATGATGAGCCCCCACAGAGATAGCCCTGTGGTATTGGGAATCTCCTCCACAGCCAACCACACACATCCTTTAGTCATTATCAATCTGGATGAGACCCAACAAGCAGGGTTGGTTGGTGATTAGGATGTATAAAGACTCTGTTTAACCTCTAATTAGCACAACATACAGCTCTCTCTATGTCATGCTGCATAGCCGTCTATTTTAGAAATGGCTCTGGCTGCATAGGGAGATTCCCAACCGAGTCCATGTATCTTCACCTATAGTTACTGGCAGTGATAAATCACAGATGCTTTCAGACCTCAAATGTAGTCTATTGGTGAGACGAGTATAAGTCCCGCAAAGTTTTATAGGTCCAGCTGCATAAATTGGCCTGGAATCCAAATGAATGAGAAAGATTGCCACTGTCTACTTTAATAATTTTAGATGGTAACAATCTTTCCCATTCATTTAGGAATGGTCCTTACTTTTTGTTGGGTTGGCGCCGTGGCGGAGATCTTTGTGGGATATACTCAGCCTTGTCTCAAGATGGCAAGTTGGTGGTTGAAGATATCCCTCTAGTGGTGTGGGGGCTGTGCTTTGGCAAAGTGGGTGGGGTTATATCCTTCCTGTTTGGCCCTGTGTCCGGGGGTGTCCTCGGATGGGGCCACAGTGTCTCCTGACCCCTCCTGTCTCAGCCTCCAGTATTTATGCTGTCGTAGTTTATGTGTCGGGGGGCTAGGGTCAGTTTGTTATATCTGGAGTACTTCTCCTGTCCTATTTGGTGTCGTGTGTGAATTTAAGTGTGCTCTCTCTAATTCTCTTTCTCTCTTTCTTTCTCTCTCTCGGAGGACCTGAGCCCTTGGACCATGCCTTAGGACTACCTGACATGATGACTCCTTGCTGACCCCAGTACACCTGGCTGTGCTGCTGCTCCAGTTTCGACTGTTCTGCCTTATTATTATTGGACCATGCTGGTCATTTATGAACATTTGAACATCTTGGCCATGTTCTGTTATAATCTCCACCCGGCACAGCCAGAAGAGGACTGGCCACCCCACATAGCCTGGTTCCTCTCTAGGGTTCTTCCTAGGTTTTGGCCTTTCCAGGGAGTTTTTCCTAGCCACCGTGCTTCTACACCTGCACTGCTTGGGGTTTTTAGGCTGGGTTTCTGTACAGCACTTTGAGATATCAGCTGATGTACGAAGGGCTATATAAATAAATTTGATTTGATTCCGTGATCCTTGGGACGTATCCTATCCCATTGAAGTTTAAATGTAAAATGGTTAAGGATAGGTAAGTGTGATGGTTAAGGTCAGGGTTTAGTGTAGGTTCATCCCAAGGATCATAGAAAGCGCCATTTAGGGAATCTGGATTGACAAACTTTGATTTTGAAATGATGAACTACCCCTCTAAGGCACAATAAGGCAGCATTGCCTGTATGATGGGCTGACATTGCCTGTATGATGGGCTGACATTGCCTGTATGATGGGCTGACATTGCCTGTATGATGGGCTGACATTGCCTGTATGATGGGCTGAAAGACCTCCCCTGCAGCCCCCCAGGGGACCTCAGTCAGTCCAAGAACACTTCAGAGCTCCGTGGGACCCGGTTGTGAGTAGAGCGTAGGTGCACTTGACCCAGAACAATGACACTCTTTAAGTGTTAAGTGGACCACGTGATGTGATGTCTAATTGTACAATCTGCCAGCCAGGGAAGGGAAGTGGCTGAGGGAGAGAGAGAGAGAGAGGAGGGAGAGGAGAGAGAGAGAGGAGGGAGAGGAGAGAGAGAGGAGGGAGAAGAGAGAGAGAGAGGAGAGAGAGAGAGAGAGAGAGAGAGAGAGAGAGGAGAGGAGCGAGAGAGAGAGGGAGAGAGAGGGGAGAGCGAGAGAGAGAGAGGGAGGGAGGAGAGAGAGAGAGAGGAGAGAGAGAGGAGGGAGGGAGAGCGAGAGAGGGAGGGAGGAGAGAGCGAGAGAGAGAGGAGGAGGAGGGAGAGGGGAGAGAGAGAGAGGAGGAGGAGGAGAGAGGGAGGGAGAGGAGAGAGAGAGAGAGGAGGGAGGGAGAGAGGGAGGGGAGGGAGAGAGAGAAGAGAGGGAGAGAGGAGGGAGGGAGAGGGAGAGGAGGGAGAGAAGAGGGGAGAGGGAGAGAGGGAGAGGAGAGGAGAGGAGAGAGGGGAGAGGAGAGGGGAGGGAGGAGGGAGGAGGCAGGGAGGGAGAGGAGGGAGTTAGGGGAGAGGAGAGGAGAGGGAGGGAGAGAGAGAGAGAGAGAGAGAGAGGGAGGGAGGGAGAGGAGAGAGAGTGTGTGTATGAGAATGTGTTGGGAAGGGGCGGGGTCAGTGTGTGTGTGTGTGTGTGTGTGTGTGTGTGTGGGGGGGGGGGGGAGGCGGAGGAGTCTGTCAGAGTTTGTCTTTTTCAAAAATAATGTAAGTGTGCTTTAACACACAGCCTTTATCTTTAATTAAACAACACGTCCAAACTTTAGACTGATGCAAACGTTCAGAATGTCCAGCTTTCTGTGTTACTAAAATTCAATCAATTGTCACAGGGAATATTTCTGAGATAGTATGCCTGAAACCCCACGGAGCAGGGACGAGTTCAACAACACACAACACGCCATCTGTTTCATCCCTGTGTGGTTATCAATGCAGCACCAACATGTGTCTCAGAAGGGAGGAACGAGCAAGAGAAAAAAGAGCACCCCGAAAAAGAAATGGTAACGGACAAAGCCTACAATTTGTGGCTGAGCATAAAGCAAACAGCAGCGTTTTGGAGGGAGAATGCAGTCAGCAGTGTCCTCTGCTCTTCTCGCTCAGTTTCAACACGGCTGGGGACGGACGTAGCATCACTGTGCATGTCATGTTGCTGTATAAAAGCCAGTCACCTCGAAGGGAAAAGACTCAACTATTCAACAGTGAATAGTGGGGCTGGAGGCAGGAAGAATTGCTGTTTATCTAAATGCTCCTGGGCTAAACATCAGCTGTCATTATGTCTGTCTATTCTTCCTATTCCCCTCAAACATGTATTTATTTATGTCCCAATTCTGTCGTCTAATGACCCATTTTGTGGCTGAAGAGACTAGCTGAGTCTCCCTCCCTGTCGCCCCACGGGAAAGGGTAGTGACCACTATTTGGCCACTATGTTAGTCTGGGAAGAAAGTTATCCACATTACAAAATACAAACTATGGGACTGATCTGAACATTGAGTTCTCAAGGTATGCTATGGCTATGGGAGCACCCTCATAAACTCACTAGGAATACACCAATCATAGCACATACAAATGTACAAGGCAAGACACACAAAACTATTAGCATACACTTCTAAAAAGAGAATGAGATATACAGAGTTAGCTCAAATGTTCAAATTATTATCTTTAATTTCAAGCATCCAGCATATCAAAAGTATCAAACATCTTCACGAACACACACATTCACTGAACTTGAACATAAGCTACAACAATGTAAGTAAGTTTAATGCAAAAGTCAAAAAAGCACTCCGCTACAAAAAATGTTTAGATTCCAATGTTCACTCACTGGTGTCCATAAAGCAAACAGCACAAAAATAAACACATCTAAACACTGAGTCAATTGAACATTGGCTACATAACTGCAAGTATAATACGAAAGGCCAGAAAACATGCCTCTGTACAAAAGCTTTAACTCACAGCAAATGTTCTTTCCCCTTGTCAGCCTGTTTAGGAAGAGACATAGCATAGCTTCTTCAGAGTAACCAGTGTAAACCAGTCACTCACCGCACAGTCACTCACCGCTCTCTGCCATCTTGTCAATGATGTCATCTTTGTCAAGTCCCATTCATCACTGGCGGATCTCCTTCTCTGTTTCCATCAAATCAGTTCAGCCTGCAACACTGCTCCTCCAGAATGCCATTGACCCACTCCTCATGCACAAAGTCATCTGCAGCCCTCTTCTGGATTTTGTAATCTCCCTCAAAGTCTCTGGTTCTCTTCTTTGGGAGATCAGTCACTTTCTCAGGTTATCCTCCGTTCCCACTCACCAAAGTCATCTGCAGCCCAGGCTTTCAAAGCTTCCAAATACTTTCCTCAAGGCCTATCTTTGGCCCACCAGCGTGTTTCACCAGTCACATCAAGTCCGTCTGTGTTTCCTTTCCTCAAGGCCTCGTCTTTGGCCCACCAGGCCCACCACATCAAGCCGTCTGTGTTTCCTTTCCTCAAGGCCTCGTCTTTGGCCCACCAGCGTGTTTCACAGTTACATCAGCCGTCTGTGTCTCCTTTCCTCAAGGCCTCGTCTTTGGCCCACCAGCGTGTTTCACCAGTTACATCAAGCCGTCTGTGTCTCCTTTCCTCAAGGCCTCGTCTTTGGCCCACCAGCGTGTTTCACCAGTCACATCAAGCCGTCTGTGTCTCCTTTCCTCAAGGCCTCGTCTTTGGCCCACCAGCGTGTTTCACCAGTCACATCAAGCCATCTGTGTCTCCTTTCCTCAAGGCCTCGTCTTTGGCCCACCAGCGTGTTTCACCAGTCACATCAAGCCGTCTGTGTCTCCTTTCCTCACTAGTTTTCCTCCCATAGCTTCATGCGCTTGTAGGAATCTCGAACGACACTGCAATGTCATTCAGTACAACCCCAGTGGTGTCAGTTAGCACAAGGTTGAGGACACGTGAGTAACACCATATGGGCACTTGGTTAAGAGACTCTCCTGTGAGCATTGCAGAGAAGCCCCTGTATTGTCCTGCATATTATCTGCTCTGTCTGTTGCATTACCAACACACTGATTGATATCTCTGTCCACCTTCTCACGGGTCTGTTTCACAAGGTCCACAAAGTACTGTCCAGTCAATGACCGCAATGAGTCTCTCGTGGACAACATCAGTGACATATCGCAGAACTACTGCACAATGGTCTTTGGATGTTAAATCCTGTGTTGTGTCCATTTGTATTGAGAACATCCCTGCCTTTCTCACTTCAACAGCAATTGTCTGCTGAATCAACATTCTGATGACTTCAATGACTTTATTAGATGTTGTTTTGGACGTCATAGTTACCAAGGACCCTCTTCCTTTACTTCCCATCTGCTTCTTGCTCTTCTCAATGCAATCACTAACATGCTCTTGTAGGCACACATCATATTTGCTGAGCGACAATATAAGCTCAAGAAACTTGCCATGTTTTCCAAGTTATATGCAGCTTTGTGTCTGTGTCCTCTGCTGCTAAGCCCACATTTACCAATAACTTTAACTACATCAATCACACGTTCCATGACCTACCTCCTCTTTCTGACCTGGTCTCGTTGAACTGACATTTGCTTATTTATTTATTTTTTTAATTTTATTTTACTAGGCAAGTCAGTTAAGAACAAATTCTTATTTTCAATGACGGCCTAGGAACAGTGGGTTAACTGCCTGTTCAGGGGCAGAACGACAGATTTGTACAGATTTGTCAGCTCGGGGATTCGAACTTGCA
Organism: Oncorhynchus masou masou; assembly: GCF_036934945.1. Taxonomy (NCBI): domain Eukaryota; kingdom Metazoa; phylum Chordata; class Actinopteri; order Salmoniformes; family Salmonidae; genus Oncorhynchus; species Oncorhynchus masou. The sequence continues at coordinate 39,936,260 of NC_088221.1, read as the reverse complement.
ACCTTTCGGTTACTAGTACAACGCTCGAACCACTAGGCTACCCTGCCGCTTATCACTCAGAAGGGTAAGGATGTCTGCTTTGTCGGCTCTGAGGAAAAAGGCTTCTGCACTTTCTCTATGGGTCTTGCTTCTCTCATGTTCCTGTACTCTCTGATGGGCATGTTTCCAGGCCTGCATGCCTCTGACAAATGCACTATCACTGGCTGAAGAGTTTGTGAATGCAAGACATACTGAGCAGAACAAGGAGTGAGTTACTTCATTGTATGTCAGCCATTTTCTGTTTGTGCCATCTTTGGAGTGGAAGACATTGGGAATGACTCTTTGAGGTGCAAAATAATCAAATGAATGTTCATTGCTTTCGCTGTCCCTTTCTATTTTCCCTGTACTGGGCTCTGAACCTCTGTCTCTGTCTCTGTCTCTGTCTCTGTCTCTCTGTCTCTCTGTCTCTGTCTCTGTCTCTCTGTCTCTGTCTCTGTCTCTGTCTCTCTCTCTCTCTGTTTCTCTCTCTCTCTGTCTCTCTGTCTCTCTCTCTCTCTATGTCTCTCTATCTGTCTCTCTCTCTCTCTGTCTCTGTCTCTCTGTCTGTCTCTCTGGCTCTCTCTCTGTCTGTCTCTATGTCTCTGTCTCTGTCTCTCTCTCTCTCTCTCTCTCTCTCTCTGCAATCCAGTTACTCTGCAGAATGAGAATAACATTGTAAATAACGTAAACTTGTATCGATTGTATGCCCCCCAATTACAGTCCTACTGATAATCTCATAAATAAAGCACATATTCATCTGAAATCATAGCCTACATGTTTAGGTTTGTGCTCTTAAATTGTACCTGAAGGTTCCTGCTCTGAGTCTGACTCTGAACTGACCACCACCTCCAGTTCTGCAGGAGCACCTGAAGCTCTAGTGCTGCTGCTTCCTTCAGCACCTTTACAAAGAAAATACTCTATTATCATACTATCAGTAGCGTATCAGTAGGCTACATTAACACACCTCTGGAAAAAAATTAAGAGTGGCCTCTTAATTTGGAGTGTTCTCTAAATTTGGAGTGTTCTCTTAATTTGGAGTGGTCTCTTAATTTGGAGTGGTCTCTTCATTTGGAGTGGTCTCTTCATTTGGAGTGGTCTCTTAATTTGGAGTGGTCTCTTAATTTGGATTTGTGGTCTCTTAATTTGGAGTGGTCTCTAATTTGGATTTGGAGTGGTCTCTTCATTTGGATTTGGAGTGTTCTCTTCATTTGGAGTGGCCTCTTCATTTGGAGTGGTCTCTTCATTTGGAGTGGTCTCTTCATTTGGAGTGGTCTCTTCATTTGGAGTGGTCTCTTCATTTGGAGTGTTCTCTTCATTTGGAGTGGTCTCTTCATTTGGAGTGGTCTCTTCATTTGGAGTGGTCTCTTCATTTGGAGTGTTCTCTTCATTTGGAGTGTTCTCTTCATTTGGAGTGGTCTCTTCATTTGGAGTGGTCTCTTCATTTGGAGTGGTCTCTTCATTTTTCCCAGAGCTGTATATTATTGTAGTAACTTGTAATGCTGGTGCCTATTGCGCTAATGCTCTTTGTCATTGCCTGTGCTGTGTCACACAGGCTACTGTGTTATGTTCATGGATGCATTATGTTTACGTTACTGTAGCCTGTTTCACTGTACAGTGGATGTGCACTTCCCCAGCGTATGTGGTATGACTCATGACCGAATTCTGGCAAGTCCATAGTCTAGGTTTACTATTATTTGAAACATATTGCCTTCAATGTCATATTATGATCACTATGTTGCACTCTTTGCTATGATATAATTCCTCCATGAAGGCGTAAAACATGCAAACTGTTTAGCCTCCCGGCAGTTGTGTCACTGTTATTAGCCATGCTGGGTGTCAGGTGTGTGTGTCAGTGTGTGCGTTTTAGCTAGTGTTTTTGACTGACTTGGTCCCTTACTGGCGAACATGTTGCAGCATTTAACTGCGTCTGTGGCCTTTATTCTCTCTCTGCTCCACCTTTCCTTTTCTGACCATCTGACTTGTCGAAAATGTTATCGGCAGAGAAGCAGGTAGACGGTTGCTATATTCGTTGCGGAGAGACCTGATGTCATTTTTGGCACGTGCACCCTCAGGTGGGGACACTGCAGTGAGAGAGTGAGAGTGATGATGCGTGGATTCTCCGTCAACTCATTCCTGCTTGCTATATTATCGCTGGTCAAGTTGACTATTCACGGCAGGCCAAAATGACCCTCAGGCCACCGGGAAATGTCCTGGTGCTCCTGACGGCCAGTTCGCCACTGTTTTGCTCTGTTCATCTTACCCTCGATCCTGACTAATCTCCCAGTACCTGACGCTGAAAAACATCCCCACAGCATGATTCTGCCACCACCATGCTTCATCGTAGGGATGGTGCCAGGTTTCCTCCAGACGTGACGCTTGGTATTCAGGCCAAAGAGTTCAATCTTGGTTTCATCAGACCAGACAATCTTGTTTCTCATGGTCTGAGAGTCTTTAGGTGCCTTTTGGCAAACTCCAAGCGGGCTGTCATGTGCCTTTACTGAGGAGTGGCTTTCGTTGGGCCACTCTACCATAAAGGCCTGATTGGTGGAATGCTGCAGAGATGGTTGTCCTTCTGGAAGGTTCTCCCATCTCCACAGAGGAAACTCTGGAGCTCTGTTAAAGTGACCATTGGGTTCTTGGTCACCTCCCTGACCAAGGCCTTTCTCCCCCAATTGCTCAGTTTGGCCGGGCGGCCAGTTCTAGGAAGAGTCCTGGTGGTTCCAAGCTTCTTCCATTTAAGAATGATCGAGGCCACTGTGTTCTTGGGGACCTTCAATGCTGCAGACATTTTTTGGTACCCTTCACCAAATCTGTGCCTCGACACAATTCTGTCTCTGAGAATTCCTTCGACTTCATGGCTTGGTTTTTGCTGTCAACTGTGGGACCTTACATAGACAGGTGTGTGCCTTTCCAAATCATGTCCAATCAATTTCATTTACCACAGATGGACTTTAATCAAGTTGTAGAAACATCTCAAGGATGATCAATGGAAACAGGATGCACCTGAGCTCGATTTCAAATATCATAGCAAAGTTTCTTAATATTTATGAAAATAAGGTATTTCAGTTTTTTATGGGCTAACGTGTGTTGATTGATGCAATAAATAATATTTCATCCATTTGAGAATAAGGTTGTAACGTAACAAAATGTGGAAAATGTCAAGGGGTCTGAATACTTTCCAAATGCACTGTATGTGCATATGAAATGCTGTAAATATATATTAGTGTGGGGGGGGAATGGGGGCTGTAGGACTGGGATGGGGTGGTGGGCCGCAGGGCCTCTAGGTCAAAGCAGCCTTTGTGTGGGAGCTAGCTAGCGGAGGGAGCCTCTCTCTGGGGCCTCCCCTCAGCTCGGCGGTGCCCGAGCCTTGTGGTGGCAGATCACAGTTAATAACTGTGGGGTGGGCTGTCAGAGGCACTTAGCCTGACGTTGGACAGACAGGGCCCTCGAACAGAGCCTCTCCTCTGCCTGGCCTGTGGCTGCAGGGCAGGAGCACCCAGGCATGGGACCAGAGAGCACAGCCACCTGGTCTGGGGTGGGGCAGATAGGTAAAGGAACGCTGGTCAGAAAATGGAGATGGAGAGACTTATACAAATGGAAATGTAACTATGTGTGTGTTTGAGTGGTTGGATTTGTTTGTAGGCTGTTGGCTGCTGTGGCTTTATATAGTTTGGGCAGGCTATCCATTTCCCAAGCTGACATGATTTGACTGTTGAGGAGTTAATTTCCTATTCAGGAAAAAGACCATTACCCATTAGCACATTTAATGTAGCCTAAACATTCTCAGTGAACCCACAATGCTGTTTTCTTTCATCTGTGATTGATTGAATAGCGGCCTGTGATTTGCCCTGTTATTTCCACATCCTTGTCATTGCCATGGCACTTTAGCCACTTCTGTCAACAGTGACTAGTTACCCTGCAATCTGGCATTAGATCAGATGCTGATAGGAAGGAATATAATGACTGGGTAAACAGGAGAGGCTGCAGGGATACCTGCTTTTAAACCGTTTATCTCATCTCACCAACAGGGATGAGATGTGGACTTTGAATCCCCAGCGGAAGAACGCAGATTGTTCAGTCACTGCATGTCTTGTTTAACTGGAAATAAAACCCACTCCAAGTTGAGACCTTCTTCATTGGACCAAGCGGTCATTTGAAATCCTTCTCGTCCAGAGTACCTGCTTTATGAGAAAGGAGCTGATAACAGCTAATTACTGCTCTGGCCTGCTCTGCAAAGGGTCAATTAAGGTCTGATATTGATGGGCTGAAACGGTTATGGTGCTTAAGTTTCCTCCCAGCCACTCACATTAGATATGGTTGAGTGGAGGAAACAGAACGTTCTGTTAGTCTTAAGGACCCTCTCCCTGAAGGTAAACCTACCTATATCTGATTCTGATAACCAAATTAAGATTATAAAAGCACAACTTGACCTGACAATGCAGGTGATTCTCCAATGTATCAATGTATCTATCTATGAATGATAAACTGCAGGTACATTTATTTTCTCTGTTGTGTGTGAGGTACAGGCGTTTTTGAATATTCATGATAATTTCAATAGATTCTTAGAAATTAAAACTCAATTAGTCCCATTATCCACTGACGTACACTCCAGGTACCGTAGCGGCAAACGAACCAGACACTAAGTGGATGGTAGACACCGGCCGGTAAGTGGGATGACGCAAGGCTTACCTTTCCTTTAAACGCACACGTAGCTTATTGATATAGCAGCTTCACCCGGTGAAAGACCCCAGTCTGGTACTTTAGAGTTCGGGGAGCCTCTGGCATTCTGTTTAAATCATCACTTCCTGCTCTCAATCCCTGCGTCTGCTTATACTTCATTCCCACCCCCACCACCACCACCCCCCCCCCACCCCCAGTCCTGCACCCCCCACCTCGGCCTGTCCCTGCCCTGGCTTAGGCCCGCCTGTCTGGCAGGCAGGGAGATGATCAGGGTCTTGGGGCTCTGGGTGAAGGGATCTGCTCCCTCAAGGCTCCCTTCATAATGAAGGGTTAATCAGTTAGCCCCAGAGCGGGGCTTCCAGGCAGACCCACAAGCCACCCTGACTGTAGCCATAGCCCGAATCCACCTCCCCTGCCGCAGCAGGCCACACTAAACAAAACTGGTTTGGCCTTGTCCTTGACAAGACCCTCTCTCCCACCCTCCGCCTCCCCTGCTGTCTCCACAGCATGCACTCTCTCACAGCACGCACAGACACACTGAGAAAAACCAGGTGCCACATCGGTTTCCAAAGAGTGTTTGGCTGCTCTCTTTCTCTTACCTTTTGGGCTATTGCTCCCCCCCCCCTCAGACTCAGACACACATCCTCTCACCCCAAAGCCTCCTTCTATTTTCCCTGACTGAGTGGGGTTATGTTCTTGATCCTCTCTGGAGAGGCTGTGGGTCAGACAAGAAGAAGGCAGACATACGAGGCGTGGGTGGTTTGCTTAGTTGGGAAGCAGATGTACTCAGAGACTGATTTCCATGTTGTTTCAAGTCTGTTGTTGAACAAGAGAGATGATATTGTTCTGTGTAATCAAAGTGATTGCTCCTTGACTTGAACTGATCTTTTTTAGCGAAAGTACTGTAATGTGTTGTAACAGTAGACTTATCTGGTTTTCTACGATGTCATTTTTTTATTTAGTTTTATTGAACCTTTATTTAACTAGGCAAGTCAGTTCAGAACACATTCTTATTTACAATGACAGCCTACTGGGGAACAGGGGGTTTAACTGCTTTGTTCAGGGGCAGAATGACATATTTTTACCTTGTCAGCTCGGCGATTCGATCTAGCAACCTTTCGGTTACTGCTCTAACCACTAGGCTACCTGCCACCCCAATTTCAGGGTAAATTGGTAATAACATAATAATGAATTACTCATTAGTTTTATTGTTCAGACATTCTGTTGAATTCTCTGAGTCAGGGAGTACAGTATTCAATAGTTACCTAATGATTTTGTGAATAACAGTATTAAGTGTAAAATAAATCACTATGGCACTTAAAATGTGAATTGATAAATCAGGATTTAACTGGCTTTCCAACCATACTTCTAAACATGTATGCTTTAGGAATAGTCCACCCAATCCCTTATGTGAAGCTTTGTCATCTCTAAATCACTTTAACACTACTTAGTTAATCAATGACACATGGAAAGTTCTGGCACGTTCTGACCCACCTCACCATTTTCTATCCCGTAATTTGAGTAGTGAGTGTTTCCTCTCATCCATCCATCCCCTCCTCCCTCCATCCCTCTTCCCTCCATCCCCCCTTCCCTCCATCCCCCTTCCCTCACCCCTTTTCCCTCCATCCCCCCTTCCCTCCATCCCATCTTCCCTCCATATCCTCTCCCCTCTTCCCTCCATCCCATCTTCCCTTCATATCCTCTCTCCTCTCCCTTCTTCCCTCCATCTCCTCTCCCCTCTTCCCTCCATCTCCTCTCCCCTCTTCCATCCATCTCCTCTCCCCTCTTCCCTCCATCTCCTCTCCCCCTCTTCCCTCCATCTCCCTCTCCATCTCCTTCCCTTCTTCCCTCCATCTCCTCTCCCCTCTTCCCTCCATCCCTTCTTCCCTCCATCTCCTCTCCCTTCTTCCCTCCATCTCCTCTCCCTCTTCCCTCCATCCCTTCTTCCCTCCATCTCCTCTCCCCTCTTCCCTCCATCCCTTCTTCCCTCCATCTCCTCTCCATCTTCCTCCATCCCTTCCCCTCCATCCCCTCTTCCCTCCATCCCCTCTTCCCTCCATCCCCTCTTCCCTCCATCCCCTCTTCCCTCCATCTCCTCCATCCCCTCTTCCCTCTATTCCCTCTTCCCTCCATCTCCTCTCCCCTCTCTCCTCTCCCCTCTTCCCTCCATCCCTCTCCCTTCCATCCCTTCTTCCCTCCATCCCCTCTTCCCTCTATTCCCTCTTCCTTCCATCCCTCTCCCTTCCACCCCCTCTTCCCTCCATTACCTGCCAAACCAGACTATTCACCATCACACTAATGCTTGTGTTGCTTTCCAAGGTGCTCCATTGCTCAAGTATTACTCAGGATTCTCATTTGTTTTAATTTCCCAAACCTCTTTTGGCCCTCTCTCTTGCTCCTGCTTCTCTTTCTCTCTCGCGCATTCAAGCAGGCGCCACTCGCACACACATACTCTCTCTCTCTCCCCCTCTCTCTCTGTTCCTTCTCCCTCTCTCCCTCGTGCCCCCTCACAGAGGAGGAGAGAGAGGGGACAGAGAGGAGGAGAGAGCGAGGGGACAGAGAGTATGAGAGAGAGGAGAAGAGAGATAGGGGACAGAGAGGAGGAGAGAGAGGAGGAGAGAGGGGAACAAAGACGAAGTGAGAGAGGAGTGAGAGGAGAAGGAAGAGAGAGAGATAGAGAATAGTGATGTAGAGGATTGAGATAGTGGAGGGTAGACAAGGGATTGGAAGAGATGGGAGGAACACTCTTAGCAAAAATGGTTCCAAAACGTTTTTTTGGCTGCACCATAGGAGAACTATTTTTGGTTCCAGGTAGAACCCTTTTTGATTGCAGGTCAAATATGTTATAGTAGTAGTAGTAGTAGTAGTAGTACTGGTGGTGGTGGTGGTGGTGGTAGTAGTACTGGTGGTGGTATTGGTAGTAGTAGTAGTAGTAGTAGTAGTAGTAGTACTGGTGGTGTTATTGGTAGTAGTAGTACTGGTGGTGGTGGTGGTAGTAGTACTGGTGGTGGTGGTGGTAGTAGTAGTAGTAGTAGTAGTAGTAGTAGTAGTAGTAGTAGTAGTAGTAGTACTGGTGGTGGTGGTGGTGGTATTGGTAGTAGTAGTACTGGTGGTGGTGGTGGTAGTATTAGTAGTAGTAGTACTGGTGGTGGTATTGGTAGTAGTAGTAGTAGTACTGGTGGTGGTAGTAGCGGTAGAAATAGTAGTAGTAGTAGTAGTAGTAGTAGTAATAGTAGTAGTACTGGTGGTGGTGGTATTGGTGGTAGTAGTAGTAGTACTGGTGGTGGTGGTGGTAGTAGTAGTAGTAGTACTGGTGGTGGTGGTATTGGTAGTAGTACTGGTGGTGGTGGTATTGGTAGTAGTACTGCTGGTGGTGGTGGTGGTGGTATTGGTAGTAGTAGTACTGGTGGTGGTGGTGGTATTGGTAGTAGTAGTACTGGTGGTGGTGGTGTTGGTGGTGGTGGTGGTGGTAGTAGTAGTAGTACTGGTGGTGGTGGTAGTGGTGGTAGTGTTGTACTGGTGGTGGTGGTATTGGTAGTAGTACTGATGGTGGTGGTGGTGGTATTGGTAGTAGAAGTAGTACTGGTGGTGGTGGATGTATTGGTGGTATTAGTAAGTAGTAGTAGTACTTGTGGTGGTGGTGGTATTGGCAGTAGTAGTAGTAATGGTGGTGGTGGTGGTGGTAGTAGTAGTAGTAGTAGTACTGGTGGTGGTGGTGGTGGTATTGGTATTGGTAGTACTGGTGGTGGTGGTGGTAGTATTGGTAGTAGTAGTAGTACTGGTGGTGGTGGTATTGGTAGTAGTAGTAGTAGTAGTACTGGTGGTGGTGGTGGTATTGGTAGTAGTAGTACTGGTGGTGGTGGTGGTATTGGTAGTAGTAGAACTGGTGGTGGTGGTGGTGGTAGTAGTACTGGTGGTGGTATTGGTAGTAGTAGTAGTAGTAGTAGTAGTAGTAGTACTGGTGGTGGTGGTGGTGGTGGTTGTGGTATTGGTAGTAGTAGTAGTACTGGTGGTGGTGGTAGTGGTGGTAGTGTTGTACTGGTGGTGGTGGTATTGGTAGTAGTACTGGTGGTGGTGGTGGTGGTTGTAGTACTGGTGGTGGTAGTGGTGGTAGTGTTGTACTGGTGGTATTGGTAATAGTAGTAGTACTGGTGGTGGTGGTGGTGGTATTGGTAGTAGTAGTAGTACTGGTGGTGGTATTGGTAGTAGTAGTAGTACTGGTGGTGGTGGATGTATTGGTGGTATTAGTAAGTAGTAGTAGTACTTGTGGTGGTGGTGGTATTGGCAGTAGTAGTAGTAATGGTGGTGGTGGTGGTGGTAGTCGTAGTAGTAGTAGTAGTACTGGTGGTGGTGGTGGTGGTATTGGTATTGGTAGTACTGGTGGTGGTGGTGGTGGTGGTAGTATTGGTAGTAGTAGTAGTACTGGTGGTGGTGGTATTGGTAGTAGTAGTAGTACTGGTGGTGGTGGTGGTGATGGTATTGGTAGTAGTAGTAGTAGTACTGGTGGTGGTGGTAGTAGTAGTAGTAGTAGTAGTGGTGGTGGTGGTGGTGGTAGTAGTAGTACTGGTGGTGGTGGTATTGGTAGTAGTAGTAGTAGTACTGGTGGTAGTGGTGGTGGTAGTAGTAGTACTGGTGGTGGTGGTATTGGTAGTAGTAGTAGTAGTACTGGTGGTGGTGGTGGTATTGGTAGTAGTAGTACTGGTGGTGGTGGTGGTAGTATTAGTAGTAGTAGTACTGGTGGTGGTATTGGTAGTAGTAGTAGTAGTACTGGTGGTGGTGGTGGTGGTAGTAGTAGTAGTAGTAGTAGTAGTAGTAGTAATAGTAGTAGTACTGGTGGTGGTGGTATTGGTGGTAGTAGTAGTAGTACTGGGTGGTGGTGGTAGTAGGTAGTAGTACTGGTGGTGGTGGTATTGGTGGTGTACTGGTGGTGGTGGTGGCGGTATTGGTAGTAGTACTGCTGGTGGTGGTGGTGGTAGTAGTACTGGTGGTGGTATTGGTAGTAGTAGTAGTAGTAGTAGTAGTAGTAGTAGTAGTAGTAGTAGTAGTACTGGTGGTGGTGGTATTGGTAGTAGTAGTAGTAGTAGTAGTAGTAGTAGTAGTACTGGTGGTGGTGGTGCTGGTATTGGTGTAGTAGTACTGGTGGTGGTGGTGGTAGTATTAGTAGTAGTAGTACTGGTGGTGGTATTGTAGTAGTAGTAGTACTGGTGGTGGTGGTGGTGGTAGTTAGTAGTAGTAGTAGTAGTAGTAGTAATAGTAGTAGTACTGGTGGTGGTGGTGGGTAGTATTGTACTGGTGGTGGTGGTGGTGGTAGTAGTAGTAGTACTGGTGGTGGTGGTATTGGTAGTAGTACTGGTGGTGGTGGTGGTGGTATTGGCAGTAGTACTGCTGGTGGTGGTGGTGGTGGTATTGGTAGTAGTAGTACTGGTGGTGGTGGTGGTATTAGTAGTAGTAGAACTGGTGGTGGTGGTGGTGGTAGTAGTACTGGTGGTGGTATTGGTAGTAGTAGTAGTAGTAGTAGTAGTAGTAGTACTGGTGGTGGTGGTGGTGGTGGTTGTGGTATTGGTAGTAGTACTGGTGGTGGTGGTAGTGGTGGTAGTGTTGTACTGGTGGTGGTGGTATTGGTAATAGTACTGGTGGTGGTGGTGGTGGTGGTTGTGGTATTGGTAGTAGTAGTAGTACTGGTGGTGGTGGTAGTGGTGGTAGTGTTGTACTGGTGGTGGTGGTATTGGTAGTAGTACTGGTGGTGATGGTGGTGGTTGTAGTACTGGTGGTGGTAGTGGTGGTAGTGTTGTACTGGTGGTATTGGTAATAGTAGTAGTACTGGTGGTGGTGGTGGTGGTATTGGTAGTAGTAGTAGTACTGGTGGTGGTATTGGTAGTAGTAGTAGTACTGGTGGTGGTGGATGTATTGGTGGTATTAGTAAGTAGTAGTAGTACTTGTGGTGGTGGTGGTATTGGCAGTAGTAGTAGTAATGGTGGTGGTGGTGGTGGTAGTCGTAGTAGTAGTAGTAGTACTGGTGGTGGTGGTGGTGGTATTGGTATTGGTAGTACTGGTGGTGGTGGTGGTGGTGGTGGTAGTATTGGTAGTAGTAGTAGTACTGGTGGTGGTGGTATTGGTAGTAGTAGTAGTACTGGTGGTGGTGGTGGTGATGGTATTGGTAGTAGTAGTAGTACTGGTGGTGGTGGTAGTAGTAGTAGTAGTAGTGGTGGTGGTGGTGGTAGTAGTAGTACTGGTGGTGGTGGTATTGGTAGTAGTAGTAGTAGCACTGGTGGTGGTGGTGGTGGTAGTAGTAGTACTGGTGGTGGTGGTATTGGTAGTAGTAGTAGTAGTACTGGTGGTGGTGGTGGTGGTATTGGTAGTAGTAGTACTGGTGGTGGTGGTGGTAGTATTAGTAGTAGTAGTACTGGTGGTGGTGGTGGTAGTAGTAGTAGTAGTACTGGTGGTGGTAGTGGTGGTAGTGGTAGTAGTAGTAGTAGTAGTAATAGTAGGTACTGGTGGTGGTGGTATTGGTAGTAGTAGTAGTACTGGTGGTGGTGGTATTGTAGTAGTAGTACTGTGGTGGTGGTATTGGTAGTAGTACTGGTGGTGGTGGTGGTGGTATTGGTAGTAGTACTGCTGGTGGTGGTGGTGGTAGTAGTACTGGTGGTGGTGGTAGTAGTAGTAGTAGTAGTAGTAGTAGTACTGGTGGTGGTGGTGCTGGTATTGGTAGTAGTAGTACTGGTGGTGGTGGTGGTAGGTAGTAGTGGTATGGTATGGTAGTAGTAGTAGTACTGGTGGTGGTGTAGGTGGTGAAATAGTAGTAGTAGTAGTAGTAGTAGTAGTAATAGTAGTAGTACTGGTGGTGGTGGTGGTAGTAGTAGTAGTAGTACTGGTGGTGGTGGTATTGGTAGTAGTACTGGTGGTGGTGGTGGTGGTATTGGTAGTAGTACTGCTGGTGGTGGTGGTGGTGGTATTGGTAGTAGTAGTACTGGTGGTGGTGGTGGTATTGGTAGTAGTAGTACTGGTGGTGGTGGTGGTGGTATTGGTAGTAGTAGTAGTACTGGTGGTGGTGGTGGTGGTATTGGTAGTAGTAGTAGTACTGGTGGTGGTGGTGGTGGTATTGGTAGTAGTAGTAGTACTGGTGGTGGTGGTGGTGGTATTGGTAGTAGTAGTAGTACTGGTGGTGGTGGTGGTGGTATTGGTGGTAGTAGTAGTACTGGTGGTGGTGGTGGTATTGGTAGTAGTAGTACTGGTGGTGGTGGTGTTGGTGGTGGTGGTGGTGGTAGTACTGGTGGTGGTGGTAGTGGTGGTAGTGTTGTACTGGTGGTGGTGGTATTGGTAGTAGTACTGATGGTGGTGGTGGTGGTATTGGTAGTAGAAGTAGTACTGGTGGTGGTGGATGTATTGGTGGTATTAGTAAGTAGTAGTAGTACTTGTGGTGGTGGTGGTATTGGCAGTAGTAGTAGTAATGGTGGTGGTGGTGGTGGTAGTCGTAGTAGTAGTAGTAGTAATGGTGGTGGTGGTGGTATTGGTATTGGTAGTACTGGTGGTGGTGGTGGTAGTATTGGTAGTAGTAGTAGTACTGGTGGTGGTGGTGGTATTGGTAGTAGTAGTAGTAGTAGTACTGCTGGTGGTGGTGGTATTGGTAGTAGTAGTACTGGTGGTGGTGGTGGTATTGGTAGTAGTAGAACTGGTGGTGGTGGTGGTAGTAGTACTGGTGGTGGTATTGGTAGTAGTAGTAGTAGTAGTAGTAGTACTGGTGGTGGTGGTGGTTGTGGTATTGGTAGTAGTAG